>NC_069503.1:197541655-197724155 GCF_027579735.1 Bombina bombina | reverse complement strand
TTTATATGTATGTATATATATATATATATATATATATATATATATATATATATATATATATATATACAGGGAGTGCAGAATTATTAGGCAAGTTGTATTTTTGAGGATTAATTTTATTATTGAACAACAACCATGTTCTCAATGAACCCAAAAAACTCATTAATATCAAAGCTGAATAGTTTTGGAAGTAGTTTTTAGTTTGTTTTTAGTTATAGCTATTTTAGGGGGATATCTGTGTGTGCAGGTGACTATTACTGTGCATAATTATTAGGCAACTTAACAAAAAACAAATATATACCCATTTCAATTATTTATTTTTACCAGTGAAACCAATATAACATCTCAACATTCACAAATATACATTTCTGACATTCAAAAACAAAACAAAAACAAATCAGTGACCAATATTGCCACCTTTCTTTGCAAGTACACTCAAAAGCCTGCCATCCATGGATTCTGTCAGTGTTTTGATCTGTTCACCATCAACATTGCATGCAGCAGCAACCACAGCCTCCCAGACACTGTTCAGAGAGGTGTACTGTTTTCCCTCCTTGTAAATCTCACATTTGATGATGGACCACAGGTTCTCAATGGGGTTCAGATCAGGTGAACAAGGAGGCCATGTCATTAGATTTTCTTCTTTTATACCCTTTCTTGCCAGCCACGCTGTGGAGTACTTGGACGCGTGTGATGGAGCATTGTCCTGCATGAAAATCATGTTTTTCTTGAAGGATGCAGACTTCTTCCTGTACCACTGCTTGAAGAAGGTGTCTTCCAGAAACTGGGAGTTGAGCTTGACTCCATCCTCAACCCGAAAAGGCCCCACAAGCTCATCTTTGATGATACCAGCCCAAACCAGTAGTCCACCTCCACCTTGCTGGCGTCTGAGTCGGACTGGAGCTCTCTGCCCTTTACCAATCCAGCCACGGGCCCATCCATCTGGCCCAACTCTCATTTCATCAGTCCATAAAACCTTAGAAAAATCAGTCTTGAGATATTTCTTGGCCCAGTCTTGACGTTTCGGCTTGTGTGTCTTGTTCAGTGGTGGTCGTCTTTCAGCCTTTCTTACCTTGGCCATGTCTCTGAGTATTGCACACCTTGTGCTTTTGGGCACTCCAGTGATGTTGCAGCTCTGAAATATGGCCAAACTGGTGGCAAGTGGCATCTTGGCAGCTGCACGCTTGACTTTTCTCAGTTCATGGGCAGTTATTTTGCGCCTTGGTTTTTCCACACGCTTCTTGCGACCCTGTTGACTATTTTGAATGAAACGCTTGATTGTTCAATGATCACGTTTCAGAAGCTTTGCAATTTTAAGAGTGCTGCATCCCTCTGCAAGATATATCACTATTTTTGACTTTTCTGAGCCTGTCAAGTCCTTCTTTTGACCCATTTTGCCAAAGGAAAGGAAGTTGCCTAATAATTATGCACACCTGATATAGGGTGTTGATGTCATTAGAAAACACCCCTTCTCATTACAGAGATGCACATCACCTAATATGCTTAATTGGTAGTAGGCTTTCGAGCCTATACAGCTTGGAGTAAGACAACATGCATAAAGAGGATGATGTGGTCAAAATACTCATTTGCCTAATAATTCTGCACTCCCTGTATATATATATATACATATATATATATATATATATATATATATATATATATATATATATATATTCTGAAACAGAAGAGGGAAGTGCGCACAGCAGAGAAAAACTCCTGGTGTAGTATGTCTAAACACTTGTTTAAATAATTACAATGTGGTGACAAATGCGAACTCACGTGATTCCACCTCAACCATATGAGGTATAGATAAGACTCTGAGTGGTGAATATCCACTAAGGAAGGCAATCAAATCCCCTTGCGTCTGCGACCTGTTTTTCACTCCACATAAACAGTCCTCACCTCTCCGGCAGAAACTTAACCACTTCTAGAAAGGGGGGCTGTGAAATATATCTTGGAGGAAATCCTTTCTCACAAACGTTATTAATTTGGGGGATGAATGGATGTATGTATCAAACACCATAAAGTTCTTAAAAGGGTGTTTTTATTTAGATACACAAGTCATAAATGAAACATATAAAACTTCCATAAAAAAAAACTTCCATAAAAAAGTCACTCATAAAAAAACGCTTGTGCCAGTTCATGTACAGTGTGTGGTTAACCAGCCAGAGTGGAATATCGAATACGAGTGAGTTTTTTATAACCACCGTTTATATGTACACACACTGTACATGAACTGGCACAAGCGGTTTTTTATGAGTGACTTTTTTATGGAAGTTTTCTTAAAGAGTTTTCACAACTGATTTGCTGCGCAACTTGTAATCCTGCCCTAGATGTGTTAATCTAGCTGCCAGTAGTGCAATGCTGTTTCTTCAGCAAAGGATAACACGAGAATGAAGCAAATTTGATAATAGAAGTTAATTGGAAAGTTGTTTGAAATTGTATGTTCTATCCAAATCATGAAAGAAATTGTTGGGGTTTCCTGTCCCTTTAATGCTCAAGCGGGAGCATTAATTAGCGTTCCACTTGAAATCTGGCCCTATATGTATTATTTTAACAAAGTATCTGCATTTTGATTGGGAATAATTACTGTATTAATGGTTTTGTATGTTTTATATTCATTTGATTAAAAAAACACTTCTGCGTTTTTTAAATCATATACAGTATATATATATATATATATAAATAAAGAAATAAATTGTTAGATTGTATGCACATTTATACTGTGGCTGTAAAAATGTTAATTTGTATTTGCCCTTTTTTAAATTCAAATTTATATTAAAACTTGATTGGGCATTTGCAAGATTCTGTCACTGCTAACGGGGACTGCTTTGCAAAAGTAAATGATAAAGCGAGCAGGGACATTTCACAACAAGGCTGTCATTAACTGAGATCTAAGCTAAATAAAAATGTCAGGAGAATTAACTTGGTTAATAAGACATGCTTTATATGCCAGTAAACACAGAAATTAAAGAGAAAACTTTTTCTTAGCAAAAGTGAGTCAGCCATAAAGGACCCTGTTTAACACAATTTCAGCAGCGATTAAATAAAAATATATCTTCAATAGCAAACAGACACATACTTTTTCTTTGTCATAAGTTGATTTTGATGTGAAAATGCTACTTTAACTGCAACTTTTGTAACTGAATCTAAATCTTAAAGGGACATAAAATCAGAATGAAATCTTCATGACTGAGGCAGAGCATGTAATTTTTAACAACTTTCCAATTTACTTCTGTTACCTTATTTGGTTTATTTTCTTGGTACCCTTTGTTGAAAAGCTTTGTTAGGTAAGCTCATGAGCAACAAAGTGCAACAAGGAGCTAGCTTCTCTGTTTGACTCATGAAAGAAAAGTTTGGGTTTCATGTCCCTTTAATGTGATTGCATACCAAACACAGAAGTGGACTACACTCTCAAACTGGACTGGGTACACATCCTGTAACCCTGCAAAATGCACAGCCCTGAGTGCTCAATAGCATTCACAGTCAGCTGCACAGCCTCCAGAGACAAGGCAGTTAAACCCAGACAAGTCTGGGGGCAAAGCCCTTAGGGAAAATTACAAAACAAATTAATACAACACACAGAGGAAGTCTGGCACTCGCAAGTACACAGCTAAGATTAAAAGCAAAATTGGGGGGGGGGGCGGAGCCAACTATTGAGCTGATTCCACCAAAATAATTATCCATAGAGAAGGTCCCATCTTTACAGTTGATACACCAGCTAAGGGAGTTGAACTCCTGCAGAAAAAAGACTTACCCCTGGGAAGTAGTGACAACACAACACCTCCCCCATCAGTCCCTCAAACTACAACAGAACAATGGAACCCTCTGCCACAACGTCCACTTTCCAGCAAAAGAAATTCAGTTTCCAGAGATCCTTCATTGGACCAGCTCGATAAGTATCCAGATAAGATATAATGCTGGAGAATTTGATGGACTTAACTTAGGTCCAGAACTGTTCTCGACAACCCAGTTATATTCTATAATATATACTGACTCTTGTTTGTTTATCTCAAAAGATTTTTCTAAAGTCTATCTATACCCTAAATGTTTATAGATAAGTTAGCATGTTAGCCTCTTCTAATATTTCATTGTTAGAAATGAAAGGTTACATAAATCTAGTATTCTATCCCTGTCTGCTAAGGACAGTCGATATTCCTGAAATTTTGCATTCTGTAATTTAAAGTGATGGGTTTTAGGGTTAGAATCTATGATAACGTTGGTTAAAGATTGCTTTCCTATGGGGCCCACTGACGTGCTAACATAGGAGATTACATCCTTACGCTAGAAAACTATCTCAAAAACTGGAAGTGTGGTGCATATTTTTGGCCCCCATTCGAAAGTCAGATTGGTGACTCCCCATAATGCTCCTTTATTATAGCTGTCAAGCTAGGCAATCTTAATCTTTTATACGTGCTTTTTAGAGGCTGTTGTGTGTTTTAAAATGTTATGCACTATTATCTGTTGTGAAAAATTTTAATGTTAAATCCTTTGTTGTTCACGGTTTATGATTATTTATTGAGAACCATGGATCCACTTTTTCTAAATTTCCAAAACTTGGTATTAGATGACTTTTCTCAGTTTCTACTATATTCCTGAGACTAGAGATGGCCCTAGGTGTTCTTTGTTTGCTCTTTCACAACGCTAAATATATTTTTGTGATGTTAAGTATTAATTTCCCTTAGAACATATTTTAGCAATATACTCCTAGATATCCCCAGATAAAGTTTTGCATATAATATGATACTCTTTCATTTTGCTGAGATGCGCATATCCATTGAATACCTAAATAATGAGGCACAGTAGACCAGAGAAACTCCCTTGAAATTAAGATATATTTGAAACATCACCTGTATATGGCATCTTAGCCCCTCTGTCAAGATCACCTGCAGACTTAAAATAGTATTATAGTTACAGGTCCACTTATTTATATCAAACCTCCACATGTTGCATAGACACATTTCTCTAATTAGGAACTTTCACATAGGATGATGCAAGGCCCTATGGATCTCACAATTTGGCTTTTGGCCGGGTTTTTCCTACCTAGTAATTATTACGAGACCAATGGTAACTGCTATTCATGTTCTCAGTGTACTATATTATTTCTTGTATTTGACTTAAAAGGAAGTTACAGATAAAAATTAAAATGTTTATGCTTAACTGTTATTATGCCTATAACCATACATATCTAATTCATTCTTTAACTGTTAATAATTGTCCTAAAAACAGTTACACTGATTTAGTTCTTTGTCATGCTTGCATATTACTGTTATTTGTTCTGTTACACTAGTTCTATCACCCGACCCTATTCTGCCTATTCACTGTACCCCTAACCTTACTATTCCCCTCAAGATATTAGGCGTTGCTATTTTTGATTCCCCTATTCAGTAGAAATATACTCAAAGAATTCAGAATTTCAGAATAGTCCCCTCCTTGGGGATCTCCCCTAATATACTATATGGGTGCGGGCACCACCCTTAATCCCCCACTGTTTCCGTTAACTATTCCCCATTAGAGAACCTTACCAACCCATTTTCTATCCCCCCCAATTGAACCACGCAGAGTTTACAGAGTAAACTTACGGATCTTTAAGAATCCCTTTTCCCCACAAAACAACTGGACTGACTCCCTCAGTAATCCCATAATTGCGATGCTTTATTTACTAATTTTAAGCCTGGATTCACAACACCACCTAGATATATAAGTCTTTCTGAGGACTCCTTAAACATAGTACCCAGGAAAAGGCATAAAATCATATAATCCATACCGTCCTTTCCCCTCTTATCCCCGAACCTTAAGCTTATCTTCTCCTACCTCTTCTCCCCCTTTTGTCCCTGACCACCTTCTCCTTCCCCCCCCCCCTATATAGAGCACCATGATAACCCCACTTAGATTCCTTACTTTAAACACTAAAGGTCTAAACACCCCTACTAAATACAGTCTATTAACCACCTATGGCAAGAGACTTAAAGCTGACATCTTACTCCTTCAAGAAACTCACTGGACATTAGACCAGCTACAGCCATACAAATCTGCTCTATATCCCCGCATTGCCTCACGTCCTCTTACTCTGATAAAACTAGAGGCGTTGCAATTCTAATACATAGAGATGTAGCTTTTGAACAAGTGCTTATAGAAAAAGATTGTGAAGGTAGATATATAATCTGTATTTGTAAACTGAATGGCAGACTATTCACTCTTGTAAATCTTTATGCTCCCAACCAACAGCAGATCCCATTTATTAAGAGTCCTAAGTAAGATGACAATGGTGAGACAAGGTTCTATTGTAGTTGGGGGAGACTTTAATGCCATTTAGGACCCGATGCTTGACAAAAAACAAAAACAAGGAAAAAAGATTGACTCATATACTCTGTCTTCAGCCGTCAAATTTAAAGCAGTCTCTATGCAGCATGATCTGTATGATGTTTGGAGAACATGTCACCCGGAAGACAAAGATTATACCTTTTTCTCAAATCCACACCAGACCTATTCTAGGTTAGATTACTTCCTCCTAGACTCCAGACTCCTTAATGCTATTACCAACTTTTGTATCAAGATCTGCTCATGGTCAGGCCATGATGTAGTTACTTTTGATGTATTCTCCTCTCAATCCCCTCAAGGCAGGCTCACATGGAAGTTTCCCGGTTATGTTTGGGAGGAACCAGGTTTTCGCTACTCAACACTTCTGATCAAATTTTGCCTCAGATTATTTGAGCAGCTTTGAAAGCCTATACCAGAGGGTTTTGTATTTCTGAGTCGGCTAAATACATGAAAAATAATGGGGGCCCTTTGGGTCTATTAGCAGCTAATTTAAGAAAAGTGGACAAACTTAATAGACAAAACCCAACGGATGCTCTCACTGGAGAAGCCGCCACCCTGCGACAGAAACTCCTAGAACGAGAATCAGAAAAAGTTAAGTCTAATCTACTGAAATTCAAACAGCTAATGTATTACAAAGGTAACAAAGCCAACAAAATCCTGGCCAGAAAACTCAGAGCTAGAACAGGGTGCTCTATGATTCAGGGTCTAGAAGTAGACAGTAAGCAAATGTTGGCAACAATTTTGCTGATTATTATCATAAATTATATAACCTTAAAGAGTCAGAAAACATTAACACCCCTCAGCTAGAATCAGGGGAAAGATTCCTCCGAACTCTCAACTTACCCAATCTCTCAGAAGATTCAAGAAATTCGCTTTTAGAACTGTTTAACATTACCGAGATTAATTGTGTCATTAAACAGATAAAATCCAACAAAACCCCTGGACCTGATGGTTTTTTGGGTACCTTCTTTAAAACGCTTCTGTAATATATATCCCCCTTCTGCAATCAGTGTTTGCCAAGGTTGGAAACCAAGGCAGATTTTCTAAGGAATTTTTAGAGGTGTCAATCATCACGATTCCGAAAGCCAGGCAAAGATCACGCACATTGCACGAATTATAGACCAATCTCCCTAATAAATTTAGATGTGAAAATATACTCCAAACTGTTAGCCAACAGAATATATACGCCTTCTTTCCTCCATTTATTCATGTGGATCAAATAGGATTCACGTTTGGCAGGCAGGAGCCTGACAACACTCAAAAGCTTCTTCAGCAAAACGTGGAGTTCCCATGGCAGCCCTGTCTTTGGATGCGGAGAAAGCATTTGACAGGTTGCCGTGGGAATATATCTGGCAGGTCCTAGTGGCGTTCAGTTTTCCTCAGCAGTTTATCACCATGGTTCAAGCTTTATTCTCTTGCCAGATTGCCACAGTCAGGGGATTAGGCTTTTCGTTCTAGACCTTTTCATATAACCAATGGAACTCGGCAAGGCTGCCCCCTTTCACCACTAATCTTTGCCCTGGTTATGGAACCCCTTGCACAGGCAATTAGAATCTCCCCTACAATTGAAGGCGTCACAATAGGTGATCCTTCAGAGAAAATTTCTCTCTTTGCAAACAATGTGACTATTTTGGTATCCAACCCTGTATCCTCGATCAATGAAGCCTTTAAAATTTTAGAGAATTTTGGTATAATTAGTTTATATAAAGTGAATGTTCTTAAAACAGAAGCCCTAGCGATCAATATTGACAAAGAGACTCTAACTGATCTTGGTACTCGCTCTAAGTTTTAAAGGAAAACTAACTTAATCAAACATTTTGGTAGTGTTGTTGGGTCCAGATATTTCTAGAGTTAATACAGTGCAATTTCGACCAATTAATAGCTGAAATTAAAAAATGACTTAATAGGAACTTTAAAGAAATCTCTTGGATGGGTCACCCTCAAGATGCCTATTCTCCATAAGGTTCAATATGTATTTAGGTGTATCCCATTCACGTTCCTGAAATTAAATCTATTCCAAATACACTCTCTCTTCCTAAAATATGTGTGGAAGGGTAAGATACCAAGAGTGGCTAATCGCATTCTCAAACTTCCATATTCTAGGGGAGGCATTGCTTTCCCCAACATTTACTTATACTATGATGCCACTAGGCTGACCCATATTGCAAGCTGGAGTAATAATGTGAAAAAATAAGTTGGTTTCACCTTGAGGAGGCTCTTCTCCCAAATATATGTAATTGAGGGATCTAATATGGATCCCTAAACATAGATTGACAGATCTTCTGCTTACCAGCGACATAATCTTAGGAAATTGCCAGATTTGGCATGCTCTTAGATATCATGGAGGGATTGCTCCACACCCTTCCCCCATACATGGTCTTAAAGGCCTACTGACTGGTCTCCCAAACATACATGACTCTGAATGGGTTGCTTGGAACTTTACAGAAATAAGCAACTTCTACAGACAAGACCAAATCCTTAACTCTAGACAAATTACAGAACAGATAGATGGTGCTCCTAAATGGCTTCCATTCGAAAGCTATAGAGTGTTACGTTTTTGTCAAGATTGGGGCTTCCCAAGGACGAACCTTAGGGAATGTACTAACTGGGAAAAAAGGTGGAGAGCAGGTAGTAAATTGATTAAACCTCTTACGATCCACCATCTCCTCTTACTTAGTGACTACAGTGAAGACATTCCTTGGCAAATTAAAGCTTGGGGAAGAGAAATGAATGAACAATTTACAATCAAAGATGTGGACCGTGCAACCATGATAACTAAACGCTTTATACATTGCATTTCTTATCTTGAAACTTATTTTAAGGTTCTTTTGAAATGATACCTTACTCCACACAAATTATCTAAAATCTACCCCAACTCCTCATCATTATGATGGAGACAATGTGGAGAGGTTGGCTCCGATCTGCACATTTGGTGGTTCTGCCTGAAAATTTCCCATATGTGGACGCAAGTCTTTCGCTTGTTTACAGATATGGGACTGATAGTAACTTCAATGTAGCGTTACTACACATAGGTATTAAAAATCTCACGAAACCCCAAACAAGCTCTAGTCTCCATTATTCTAACAGCAGTGAAAGTGTGTGTTGCCAGATGTTGGAAAAAAAAACAGTTGTTCCTACCATTCCCCAGGTTATACAACTGACTGATTATTTGGCCACTATGGAAAAGGGCTTTTATAATACAATCGATAACATGGATCGTTATTGGGTAATTTGGGAATTATGGTACCATTTCAGAGATCAAATCTATATAAATAGAAAATGTTTAAGTCTGACTGAATTAAGGACAGCCTAACACTTTGATCTCTCCTCCATCCCCTCCTTTCCCTGTGTTGTGTGTTGTTGTTTTTTTTCTCCTTCTTCCCTCCCACTCCCTTCTCTCCCTGCCCCGCTATCCTTATATCCCCTGGACTCCCTGGAAACACTTCTCTTTTCCACCCTAGACCCTGATGGTGCTACCTTCATGGGTCTTACTACCTCATAATAATTAGACCATCTCACTATGATTACTATATCAGTTGCTCATACTTTGTTCTCCTTTAGCTCCCAGCTTTCCATGTGATACTGTTATTTGGTGGGGAAGTCTGTCCCACCCTACTCCCCCACCTTTATTACTATACCTGCAAAACAACTCCAAAGCTTTGGACTTGAATCAATAACATTGTGGGTGTTTGACCCCCAATTTTCCTCCTACTAAAGTGCCTGAAAGCTGGGACATTTTCTCTATAGAGTATGACTGTTATGTAAAGCTATCTCCACTTAATTTTGTTATTACAGGATAAATGCTATTTTATTTATGTTACTAAAATAAGGAACTATGTAAAGAATTGCTACTGTTACATGTGTTGTATAAACATTTTCCTTAATAAAAACTGAATTAAAAAAAAAAAGAAGAAAAATTGGAAGAGTTAGTTGCTGCATCTGGCCAAATGAGTCAAACTCAGGAACCACGTCAAGGTCTCTTCCATCCTGGGTCCCTAATACAGCCAATCTAAATCAAACCAACTGGTAACCACCCAAGGGTTTTTATGGAATCTACCTAGACACATACAAAACAAGGGAATTGCCTACACTCTCAAACTGGACAGGGTACATCCTATGACCCTGCAAAATGCACAGCCCTGGGTGCTCAATAGCACTCACAGGTAGCTGCACAATCTCCAGTGCTCTTTTTTGCCTTTTTTTTTACTAGATGTACTAGCTTGGTCCTTTTATAAGGTATTGCAAGGATAATATACACTAAGGTCTAGTTTATATACATGTAGTTAAGCACTGCATTGCAAAATATATTCAAACAATGCCAGTGTGTTAAAGACATTTATACAAACTTATCATTTTATGTAGTAACTAGTGATGGCTTATTTGCTAATATAAATTGTTTATTGCTAAAAAAGCAAGCGTTAAAGGGAAAGGAAACACCTTGTCATATTTTCACCTTATTTGTTGCGATTGATTTTCTGTATTCAAAAACCACCCACCGCAGTAGCGGACCTCCGCAACAGAGGCCAACATTTTTTTGTGTCCCCCAAAGTTTATAGTAATATTTCATACTGCTCTGTTTAATGATTTTGAGAATAGATATAGAAAGACAGACCTGCAAACTGCACTAATAAAAGGTTCCCCTGCATTAGGAGTGTACACGTTTTTATATATATACTAGCTGCTATGGATCCCCCTTCACTTTGGCCTGGTGCAACTGTACCTTCTGCACAAATGGTAGTTCAACCCCTGACCCACTGCTTGCCTTATTTGGAAAAGACAATTCAAACTTGTTACTGGAATAGATGAGGCTATTCATGTGCATTATGTTAACAAACTCTCCATTGTTTTGAAGTTCTAATGTAATCATCTCTGCTGAAGCCAGTTAGGGACAGATATGTAGCATGGTTTGGCTTGGCAAGACCTACCACGTACCCTTCCAGTTATTAGAATTGCAAACCTCTTCATTTTCAGACTTAAATTATAGGAAAAGACTGTTGGCTAAATTACAAGTGGCGCGCTAACGTTAGCTTGCGAACGATATTAAAATATTGCGCCCATATTAACTTGTACGTGTATTACAAGCTGAAAGTAAACGCGACCACACAAGCGCAAACTAACACAACACATCATAAATGCATTAAAAAAATGTTATACTCATACACTATCTAATAAAAATCATTTATATAAATATTAAAAAAGTTATAAGGTTTAAAAGGTATATGGTATATGACAAGGCATTTGCATGCAAAGGGCTATAATGTATATATACATATATATACATGTGTGTGTATGTATATATGTGTATTTATGTGTATATATTTATATGCATACGTATATACACATTTATACACATATATACATATGCATATATACTTTGGAACCCTTTCCACTAAAATACCTGAAAACAAGAAAAATAATTTGCATTGAATATTAATATTTAATAATGTATTTTACTGTATATGTACTGTAAATATTTCAGATTCCAATGTTCTTCACATAGGGAAAAATATTCTATGTATTTTTAAATAGATATGTATACATTTGTATATACTTATATATTTTCATATATATAGATGTATAGGTAATGAGTGCTAGTTTTTTTCTTTTCTTTTTTTTACTTATCTATTGAAGTATCCAAAGTCCTGAAGTTAGTGCTTTGGCATTCGCTCAATCACAAACATTTTACTTTCAACTTGTAATACGCTTTCTAACCCACGCATGTTAAAAGTTTACTTCTGCGCATGAGTGAAAGTACTAAATAGTGCCCCACTTGTAATCTAGCCCAGTGCATGTAATGCATATTCTTATTATAATATTAAATACATGCTATGTTAATGGATTATTTCATTTTATGTAAATAATGGTACTAAAAGTGGGTTCATAGAAAAGGGTTAAACACAAAATGTTACCTGCTGAAGACCACAATAAGTATTCCTGTAGTTTTCAGAATGTTTACATTTTTTTTTTTTTTGCATTGATCTTATTGGTTAGTGAATACGCATGCAGACTTTTTACACTAATGCTTGTGTTACTGGTGAGATAGATAACTATAAGTATTGCTTTCTTTTACAGTAAATTCAAGGAATATTTAAAAAAGAAAAAAAAAAGAAAATTGGTTCACAAAATGTAGCATGTAAAGAATAATTAGACTGGTGCAACAAAAATACAGGGATGCCCTAAATTACCCAAATAAAACAGTTTTTTTAAAAAAAATCCCATTCAACAGAATAAAAAAAAAAGAAAAAATTCTGACTTACACAAAAAGTTATGTTGTTCTTAATAATTTTTCTTGATGTTAATTATGTAATCCTGATATCTGGAGCTAATTTACTTTGTGCTCTTGAGTATGTTTACAATGGCATTACTATAAATGTGTCCCTTTATTTAAAGCTATCATCTTTGAATCTTATTGAAAACTTTATTAAAATGTGTATACCTGTACAGCTTAAATGACTGTACTGTATAACTAGTTAGCACAAGAATATTCTGCTCAAACACCTGGCAAAAAGGCTTATGAAATGTATAGTATAATTGGCTTGATGCTTGTTCTTTTTAGGATGCTACCCAAGAAATTCCTTTATTCTGTTGGGAAGTATCAGAATTAACATTTTAATGAGACTTGTGTTTTATGGCATGGAACCAAAAAAATCTGGTGTCCTGGATATTTATGGGCAGGTATCCAGCTGTCATTCATTAGTTTTGGCTGCAGATAAGGGCAGAAACTGAAATGATGTAGGTTTCCAGATATCAATAACATATAAACTGTTAGTGAATCAAACGTTTTTGCAGAAATTTATAGCACAGCCATTTTCTTTCCATCTGCATTGTCCAGTTCCTTATTTTATGACTGATCATACTGTTATATTAATTCTTATTTTTTGCCTATTGGCTTCTAACCTCAGTAGTTAAAGCGATACCTAACACCCTAACATAAGCCCCGAGTCTAAACACCCCTAATTTGCCACCCCCGACAGTTACGTTATTAACCCCTATCTCGCCGCTCCCAGACCCCGCCGCCACTAAATAAAGTTATTAACCCCTATCCCGGCGCTCCCGGACCCTGCCGCCACTAAATAAATGTATTAACCCCTAAACCTCTGGCCTCCCACATCACTACCACTAACTAAACCTATTAACACCTAAACCACCAGCCCCCCACATCGCCATAAACTAAATTAAGCTATTAACCCCTAAACCTAACAATGCACTAACTTTAAATTAAAATTACAACATCCCTATCTTAAAATAGATTTAAACTTACCTATAGAATTAAAATAAACTATTTTAAACTATTAATTAACCTACCTTAACTATTATACTACAATTAAATTAAACTAGCAATTAAATTAACTAAATTCCATATTAAAAAAACCTAACCCTGCTCAAATTATTTAAATCTACTATTAAACCTAATTACAAATTACTAAATTACCAAAAAAAATAAACGCTAAGTTACAAAAAATAAAAACACTTGGTGCGCAGCTTATTGCCGTCTTTTTTATAACTATGGAGATCGTATTCAGGTCTGCGGCCGCAATGTTAGGCGAGCGTATTGGTACCGTTGAATTCAACAAAGTTGACGGCTTGATAGATATCCCCCTCTATCCGAATCATGAAAGAAAGAAATTGGGTTTAGTATCCCTTTCAAATTAAACAGCTTTAATTTAGTAATGTAGGTGTCCTACTGAAGTTCTATGATTATTCTTAATTTGTCTTCTTTTAATTTTGCAATGTTTAAAATCTAGTGTCCTTCCTATATTCGGTTTCCATTATTGGTGATGAGACTACAAGTGGCATTTGAATTACCATCAGTAAAACATATAATGCACCACTTTAGTTTTATCTACTACAATAATTTAATGTTCTTAGCCTTTTGTAGTCTGTAGTGCAGACAGAAAGAACAACAGTGTGTTATACACCCAAGGAGTTTCCAAGTGGTACACATTGAGAACCATTGCCCTATCGGCATTGGTTGGTCAAATCAGGAATAAGTTGAATTCCCCCCCCCAAAATAATATTTTTGTTAGAACTTGCTGTGCCCAAAATGCCAAATTCAATAAATATTAAGTAACAAAAATGCATATATGATAAATCTGAAGTCCTGCATGATACTCAATGGTGTACATAAGGTTTTGCTGAAAATAATGTACTAAAATCTTGTTTTACAATGAAACACATTACATTTCCTACAATTTGCACCTTTTGATTTTTGCATAATTAAAAAGAGAGAAGCGCTTAAACTGGAAACAAAGAATAGCATTATAGCTTGCTCTATGGCTAGTTACCATCCTAGGAGTAGCCTCTTTTTGCTCAACATTTCACATAGAAGAACTTTCCTGTAGTATACAGTATCAGTCTGATCCTGACTAAACAGTGCAGTCCAGTCCTGAAATACCAGGCAATCCCTCTCTAAACGAGAAAAATAGGAAAACACCAGATGTACGTTTCGGCTAAGTGTGTGCCTTGTCCGTGAGGTGCAGCCATATCCCTCTAGGCACACAGGACAACGGGTCCACATCTGGTTTCCCTCATCACCCTTAGGGAGACTTCTCTTAGGGTCATAATTTGCATAAATAAAAAGAGAGAAGCACTCAACCTGGGAACGAACAATAGCATAGTAGCTTGTACTATGGCTAGTTACCACCCTAGATGCAGCCTCACTGGCGAGGCCCACGGAAGGCCGAAACAATCGTCTGGGGTTGTCATGTTCCTTGTTCAGAGGAGAATTGCATGGTATTTCAGGGCTGGACTGACCTCACTTTTCGGGATAAGACTGATGTACTTCAGGAAAGTTTTTCAGATAGTGCTGGGCTACTGTTGCAATGTGTTATCTTTCTTATCTTTAAAAACTACGTAAATCTATTATATCTATCTACGCAATGTGCGATCTAAGAGCTAGCGACTAGGAAATTATTTTTTTCAGTTGTATTCAGATTGGAGTTGGTATGCAACTGAAACTGACATATACACTGACCATTTCACACCTCTTAAGGCTATATTACAGTTCTTTTGAATTAACCCTTTGTACATTGTGTAAGGAAAATCATCATTTACCTGTATGAAATTAACCTATTGTTATTAAAGGTATCCCCTGTACTTCACTTCTGTTTTATATATATATATTTTTACAATATTTCAAATTAAAATCCATAAGAAAACCCAGTTTGTGCACAGTAATCTTATGGTTTCAGATGACTTTATGCTGTGAAATCATTTAGTGATTCCTTGTTACGTAAAGGGAAACTTAACTGTTGGGAATGTAGGGACATAGTATTATTATTGAACTATTAATTGCAGAGAACTACGTGTTTAAACCAGAAAAGGGTTTAAACACATAGTTCAATTCAGCTCCATAACTGCAATGCACTACAGGGTCCTGGGTAAAAACATCTTGTAAACCAATGATAAGAGACATACAGTATGTGTGTAGCCACCAATCACCAGCTGGCTCCCACTAGTACATTCCTACCTATGACTGCCTTTCAACAAAGGATACTAATATAATTATATTAAAAGGTCTCTTAAAAGTACATACCCTGAGCCATGAAAGTTAAATGTTGACTTCATATCCCTTTAAGCAACTGAGCGGGAGCCTCAGAGTCTCATAGGATCTATCTGTATCAGATGTTGCATAAATTGACTAAGACAGTATTAGGTACATTTTTACATATATTTGGGTAATATACAAAACAAGATAGTGATACAGAAAAATAAATCAATGTAACTAGTTGCAAAATGTATTATGAATAAATTATGCATACAAAATTACTAGGCAGGACAAACTTGTATCATGATTTAATAAAGAGTTTAATTTTCTCCTCTGCTTTAACCAGATTATGTGTCAGTAGGAATTTGTAAACTGCCAAATATATAAATATATATTAATTTTATTTAAATGAATGTTAAAGTTCCATAAATCTAGCTACAGTCAGATTTTATCAGCTTTATATACTTTTGGCAGGAGAATTTCTATTCTATCTGGTTGGAACATCAAGGACTTGATCAAAAGAAAACTACAAATCTTGATTTGCAAAATTAGTTGTCTAAGAATCATTTGTAATTCCGTATCAAGTCTACATACCTCCTGCACATCTTATTAACCAATCATTGTCCACACTCTTTGAAACTTCAAGCGTCAAACATATTGCTATTATGGCCTGTCTTGTTTGTATTAATTTGATGACCACATTAATGAATAATTCCTATCAGGTTTTGGCATATTTATTTTAATACTTACAGTTCCCAGTAAACAGGTAGTTTGTAGCTTCTTTTAAATGAATATAATTTCTTACTTTTCCTATATTTGCCTCATTTTCAGTGACACTATTTATAATACTAATATAAAACATTAATGAGTAATCAGTTCCAATCTGATAAATGACTATTTACTTTCAAACTGGGCTGTACTTTAAAGAAATGTGCTGTACATTTTTGTATCCTTTAATATGTCATAGTGATCCATTTACCTTTAAAATTATGTAAAAATCGCTCTGATGCACTGATGCTGAAATGATGAATACTTCAGTATTCTATTATGAAAGGCTATGTTAAAAAAAAAAGAGGCAGCAGCCCAGTGGGGGTGGGAGATATAGATACTAAAATGTTGGGGTTGTTTTTGTATGTAGACATGTGAAATAAGCTTTTTCAAATTAAATTAAAACTAATGGAGCAGAATAAGAGGAATAATTCCTACTAATATTTATTAAATGATAGGCAATTACCACTAAAGCTTCAATGGAGAGAGCAAACTGGAAATTTCAATTTTATAAGAAAAATAAATAAACGTGTTTTAATGCTAGTTTTATATGAATTGTACCAGGTTTTTAGTACAATGTTACTAAAATGAATGAAAGCTTAAACACCTGTTTAGATAACATTTTCCTTCATTTGACTACAAAATATAAAAATATGATTGTAATGTTATTTTCTGAATTTGAATATTTTTTAATTACACTCTACCACTTTATGTTTTAATCCCAATAGGGCTGAAGACGTCTTATTGCTAATAGCCAGTAGATCTCTTGAACAAAAGCCAGTTATAAGCATCTTTCTTCCTTACATGAATTCACCAAAAAACAAACACATTTACATTGTTAAGCCACTAAGTTATTTTGCTAGAAAACACAAAAAAAACATTTTACAAAATTTAGTGTCAATATTTAGGTACTTATTGGGATCTGCTGGGGAAACCTTTCAATGTCCATAAATATCAGAGCCGTACTAACCTAGGAATACCTCTAGGGGCACTGTTGGATGATTTAGGGATTTCACTATCATTGTGCATTTTTGTAATTAGCTTGCCAATTAAAATTATGGGGTTGATTACAGTCTTGCACTTTTTTGTTAGATATCAATTTCTGGACTTCAGCCAGTATTATCGGTGTGTTTTTCACTGATCATAATCTCAAAGCTCAAGCACAAAATCTTTACCTACCGAAAACAACAAAATATTGTTATTAACATCCCTAATCTGGCAAACAAAATGGGGCTTTAGCAGTTACATCACAGGTTAAAGGGGATGCATGCTGACTATTCCCTTGTAAGTGTGAAGTTTTGTTAATAGGTGACGTGTTTAGTTAACCTGTTGCTTTCCAAAACCATAGAGATATGTGTGTATGCCTCTCCAATGGATTTAAACAGGGACATTGTTGATATAGTGGGCATGCAGTTTTCTTCAGATTTGATTTTGCTCATTTTTATTAGTGTAAAAGAGCTTATTAATAAGGTTTTTTTAAACTTTAATTAAAGGGATAGAAAGGTCAAAAATTAAATGTGCACTGTTTTTTTTTGATTGAAGCATTTTTGCAGTATACTTCAATTAGCAAAAAAATATTCTAGTTAAAGGTATTACCATTTTTAAGCGGCATACGCACATATCCTGTGAGGGCCGTGCACCAATATTCTAACACTACACCTTTTTGAGAGCTGGTGGTGGTGTTCTGCTTTTAAAGGCATAATTTCTGTCTAAGAAGCCACTCCTGACTCTTTAGGCAGGTACAGTGATTGACTACTGGTGCACGGCCTTCACAGAATATGTGCCTATGCCACTGAAGAACAGTAATAAATTTTACTAGAAGCATTTTTGCTAACTGAAGTATATTGCAAAAATGTTTCTATTTGAAACTTAAATGCACCCATGCACTTTTCATTTTTGGCTTTTCTATGCCTTTAAGCGAGCAGGAAGCATTTGTGCCTGGTGATGTTGTCATCAAATGTTGTGGGGTAATAATTTCAGTGGGTTTTGCATATGCACAAAAAAACTTATGGGATACTCGGTAATAAGTTAATCAATGTTTTCAAGGGTTTATCAAGTACTTTCAGCTGTTGACTTTAATAAGTGAAGAATTTCCCTGTTATTGTGTAGTAAAGTAACAAGAATTTGGATTGTGATCAGAAAAACAGGAATGGCATTTGTTATGTACAGGGCCATTTTTCACTTAAATAATAATAAAAACAGACAAGGAAAATGTCTGATTGTGATTACTTTGACATCAAAATCGGGCTCAGATAATTATCAACAGATAGGTTGTTGTTATCCACACCTGTGTTATTTATTTTGAATGCTTATTTAACTATTAGAAAGAGATGTGCTTCAATGACATCATAAAGTTGAATCTCGTTTCTGATTGGATAATTGCTTAATTCATTGACACTAACTGCAATCAATAATTTTGGCAAAATTATGGGGGAAACATTACAATTAGTAATCCTTTATATTATTTTTCTTTTTTAATTTAGCTATTTGAATATTTTACAATACTTTGTGCACAGTGATTTGCCAGTAAACAGATAACCTAAATGTATTATAACTTCTTAAAGCAATTAAAGGGATACAATAGTCATTTTTTTTTTATTTGTTTCATCTAAACCTGGGCTTTTTAAAACCTATTTGTTTTTAAAACACCCATGTTCCTGTTTTCGTGTCACACAGCCAATTCTAAAATATTTGCCAGTCTAAACTTGGTTTTCCACTCCAACACTTACATGGACAACCCTCATGGACAGCCCTCATGGACATCTATACTATTATTTGGTTTGTAATGTCCGTCGCCAGTTGCGACGAGACAGCTTCAGGAGCTCCAACTCTCAGCTGTAACTTAACAGCTGAGACCTGGAGCTTCTGAAGCTTCAGGCATATGCTGCATATGGACCCGGAACTCGATCGGTGCTCCACCTCCATATGAGGCCGGATGCCTGATCGTTAGCGACAGTGACACTGTGTGTGCCACCGTCTGTAACGATCTTCTGCTGGTGCCAGCAGAGAGAGCAAAAGAGAGGGGGAGATAGAGAGAGAGCAAAAGAGAGTGGGGAGAGAGAGAAGAGAGCAAAAGAGAATGGGTAGAGAGAGCAAAAGAGAAGGGGGAGAGAGAGCAAAAGTGAGGGGAAAGAGAGCAAAAGAGAGGGGAGAGAGAGCAAAAGAGGGGAGAGAGAGAGCAAATGAGAGGGGGAGAGAGAGAAAATGAGAGGGGGAGAGAGAGCAAATGAGAGGGAAGAGAGAGAGCAAAAGAGAGGGGGGAGAGAGAGAAGAGAGCAAAAGAGAAGGGGGAGAGAGAGCAAAAGAGAAGAGAGGAGAGAGAGCAAAAGTAAGGGAAGAGAGAGCAAAAGAGAGGGGAGAGAGAGTGCAAAAGAGAGGGAGAGCAAAAGAGAGGGGGAGAGAGAGCAGAGGAGAGAGAGAGCAAAAGAGAGGGGGAGAGAGCAAAAGAGGGGGAGAGAGAGCAAAAGAGGGGAAGAGAGAGAGCAAAAGAGAGGGGGAGAGAGCAAAAGAGAGGGGGAGAGAGATAAAGCAAAAGAGAGGGGGGAGAGAGAGCAAAAGAGAGGCGGGAGAGAGAAAGCAAAAGAGAGGGGGAAGAGATAGCAAAAGAGAGGGGGGAGAGAGAGCAAAAGAGAGGGGGGAGAGAGCAAAAGAGAGGGGAGAGAGAGCAAAGGGGGTGGAGAGCAAAAGAGAGGGGGGAGATAGAGCAAAAGAGGGGGGGAGAGCAAAAGAGAGGGGAGAGATAGAGCAAAAGAGAGGGGGGAGAGGGAGAAGAAAAGAGAGTGGGGAGAGGGAGAGCAAAAGGGAGGGGGGAGAGAGAGCAAAAGAGGGGGGAGAGAGAGCAAAAGAGGGGGGAAAGAGAGCAAAAGGGCTGCCTTTTTCGGAATCGCATCCAGGTGGATTCTGAAAATGGCAGGGTGGTTCCGTCACCACAATAGACTGCCCTCTGGGCAGGCTTTCCCACTAGTCTAAAATAAGGGGCTTTGCTTGTAAGTGGCGAGATGTCTCCCATAGAAATAATGAGAATTCTCTGTTACGTAAAAGTTTGCAATGCAGGACCAAGTAGAGAGGGAGATGCCGACATATGTTTAAACTTTAATATTACACCTAAAACAAATAAGATCTGTTTTTTGAGAAAAAATTTTTATACACACACATGAAACGCCAATATTCAGCCAAATTTACACTTTGTATTTTGTACTTCTAAGTAAAAATTCCTTTGGTTTTTTTGCACATCCTGTGTACTTAAATTACAAATTACGCAGTGCATATTTAAAATTATTTTTTTTTCTGTGTAATTTACATATAAATTTTACATTTTTGATAAAATACATTTTTTTGTGAAAAATACATTTTTTTTGTAAAAAATGTGTTACGATTTTGATGCACCTTAACAATTCAATTTTTGCCTGAGTATTTTTACGTTAATGGTTCAATTACTCGTTTTGTGTGATTTTTCATTGTGCACTTTTGTAATGTATACATCTCCTTCCCATACAAAAATTACGTATACACCCTTAGCGAGATACCCTGTTTTCAGGGTTAAAAAGTGGCTTTATATAATACCACCAGGGAAATAGAATGACTGGTGAGCATTCTTATAGAATCTCACCAGCCCAGAGACCTTTTTACAATCAGGACCTTGTAGAGATGTATCTCTCTCCACCAGTAAAGCAGAGGCAATTGGCTTTATCAGTCACTGAACATAACTGTAGTATTTGTCTCTGAGTATGAGTATGAGCTTTTATTTAACATTTTCATACAAAATACCAAATATGTATTTAATATGTAAATGCTGCTGTTTAATATGTATAGTAAAACATTATTAAATGCAATGTCCCTCTTACATCAAATTTATAATGTGTGGATTAAAACTGTTGAACGTGGATATTTGTAGGATTTATTTGTAGTTAGCACAGAGGACTAGCAGCAAAACACTATTTTTTTTTCTTGCAAGAAAGCAGACATCGTTCTTGTAATTATACTCACCTCTTATGCTGACAGTTTAATACATTAATTGCGTGATTAGTTTTATGATATCTTGTGATTAGCAATTAAACTTTTTGTGGATTTCATGCATACCATTAGACTTTATGGCGCATATTTTTTAATTTCTCACCTAGCAGGGGTTTTCACACATTCGCAGAGTACATTATCCTTTTCAATAAATAGAAAGGGTTTAATGTTTGGTGAAAAGTATTGTTGGGGGCCTAGGAAAGATTATATTAGTATTTCAACGATGACATTTAATTTTATAGAAGAAAAAAACGTGTCTATTTTTTTTACTCTTGCTGTCATTAGAATGTTCACAAAGCTTGAATATGAGGACACGTAAAGACTAAATCAACTTCTTCCAGATTTGTAGCGTTGCAGTTGTCAGGCATCCTTTTAAAATGTCTTGCACATACTGTGTTCATCTCATTATAAACTGTTAATTCCTTTCTGGGATCTGCCTGTGGTTCCTGAAAGAATAACTGGCAGCTGACCAAGTGCTTTGAAGAGAATACTGTCTTATACAAATCTATAACAACTTAAAGGGATACGAAACCCAAATTTTTCTTTCATGATTCAGATAGAGCTTGCAATTTTTAGCAACTTTCTAATTTATTCCTATTATCAAGTTTTATTCGTTCTCTTGGTATCTTTATTTGAAAAGGTGGGAATGTAAGCTTAGGAGCAGGCCCATTTTTTATTCAGCACCTGAGTAGCGCTTGCTGATTGGTGGCTAAATGTAGCACCCTCCATTTTTTTTTATTTTTTTTTTTACCATGTATGCCCTATTTTTCAAAGCAATCTAAGATTGTTTAAACCATGCCCCTTTAAACATTTAAACCCTGGAAAACTCTGCCTTTCTTAGACTGTAAGGATTACTGGGCAATATTTTCAGAGTGAGCACGCTAATATTCTAGACCCATCCCCTACCCCCAGTACTAAGTTAAACAAATGACATAGTAAAATGGGCTGAAGTGTATGAAGAAGAATTAACTGATTCCACAAGTTTACAATTTCAATTCAGAAAAAAATGGGACAGTATGGAAAATGCAAAACAAACAAACAAAAAGAGTCATTTGAAAATCCAATTCACCCTGTACTATATTGAAAACACATTAGTAACACATTATTTGATGTTTTATATTGTGAATTCAATGTATTTCTGAAAATATATAAGAAGTGTAACCATAGCAATACAAAAGTGATATTTGTACTCTAAAAAGCAAGAGAGTTGCTATCATTTAGTGTGCAGTCTTTTGTTTTTTCCTACTATATTTTTAGTTACAAGATATACAAAATTGACGCTGAAGCATTTTTGATGTTGTAAATTAGGCCTTTTTGTTTCAGACAACTAAATCCACTAAATCATTAAGGGTAAGATTACGAGTGGCACACTAATGATAGAGTAGGACACATTAAGCAATATCGCTGGTCAGTCCATAGGAAATATTTTTTACCAGAAAAGCGTTAGCACAGCAGACATCGCTCTCGTACAACCTATACCTATACTTGAGCTCGTGCAAATGCCGAAACTGTGCTAGAATATTTAGCGTGACTTGAGACCTGAAAGTGTTAGGGTTAAAAAAGTTGCACAAAACACATCAACACATATTAAAATAAACTATTACACTCATATATACATGTTTTTATATAATTTTCATGTTGTTAAAAATGTTTTAAAAGGGTTTAAAGGAATATGTCCAATTATCTGTTTGTTTTTCTATATAGTGTGTATATATATATATATATATATATATATATATATATATATATATATATATATATACATGTGTATTTATTTTGTATAAATATTTATGTGCACATATACATACATATACACACACACACACACATATATTTATATATACACACTTTTATACTTTTAATAACTTTAAACATGCAATATCATTTTTAATCATTTTGTTCTTCACTTGTTCTTTTTATTTTTTAAGTGGATATCTCTCTATCTCTCTCTCTCTCTCTCTCTCTCATCTATGTATACTGTATATCTATATCTTTATATCTTTTTTGCTATAGATATATATTTTTCAAAAATAATGATATATGTAAATATCTATTTAAAAATAAAAATAACATTTTCTTCTAGCCAAGAACATAGGAATGTTAAGTTTTCCTAGCGCACCTTCGGCTTTAGCGCAGTGTCGGGTTAGTGTACAAGCGAAAAGTAATATATTTTTTGTATCACGTCCCATAGAAGTCTATGGGGAGAGGGAGTTTGCGTGGTCGCAATATCCAAAGTCCTGAAGTTAGCGTGCGAGCAGAAACAACAATTAGCACACCACTTGTATTCTAGCCCTAAATGAGTGCAAAATCAAAAGATTGCAATACATATTATCATTTTATCATAATCAATATTATGTGTACCTTTTGTTAGTCTTATTGTAAAGCTTCTATTGCAAATCCAGATCTTAGAGTGGGGATCTTTCACAGGAATCAATCTGGCAATGAAAATATCTGAAGGGAACGATCAGCTGCTTACTTCCGCATATGGATCCTCACGAAGGATCCAAATGCACATACCTAAAGCTAATTCTTATGAAAAGTCAAAAGCCTAGTGCTCTCTGAAGAAGAATAGCATCTTCCAGGAGCCGATAGATTTAACATAGTGGCTCCTGGCACCATTTATGGGCAAAAATCACACCTCAGTTAATGGTAACAGCTTAAATACCAATAACAATGTTGCTATCAATTACAATTAATAAGAATGGTGGGAGGGTTTATTAATGATATTAGGTTTTCCTGCATCATTTCTGATTGGTGAATTTCTTATCTCTGTCCACAATATCTCAGGGAACCAAATGTTGCTGATTCCAAAATATCTGTTGCTCAAAAACAGCGGCAGCTGAATGCTGGTATTGGTCATACTATGATAGTGGAATAAAGTGATCAGAATTAATTATCTGCTTTGATGACCGCTATTATTATGAAGTGATATTGTTGTTGCAATAAAATAGTTACCATATCTTTGTCACAATGTGTTGTCTATGATTAAATTGTGCATGGATACTCTTGGTTCTCAATGTATGGTCTCCTAAACACACTACATTTTATTTGCAAGTGTATGTACTGAACAGAAATTGTTTACATTACTTAAGTAACTGTTTAGGATGTAGTTCAGTTTATTTAATAAAAGTGAGAACAAGTGGCATTATAAACTAGCCTATAAATCCCTTGAGAAGAGTTTAAAGGTTGTATTTAATCTTGATTGTTACTAATTTTAACACTTTGACTGCCGTAGGAGCTACCATAAACTCAGTATTTTAAATAAATATTACATTATTTGCTACATGACCCCTTCAGATAATCTTAGAAAATGGTTTAATATAAGATTATTTGATATTGTGCATAAAGTTGTGTGATTAGAACATTTCAGTAAACATTGGTCCCTTTTCATAGTTATTCTATAAATTAAACCTTTAAAGAGGAATAACCTCAGAAATCCAAAGGTAACGCAGAACTCTTAAAAGTTAATTACAACCTAATTAATCATTGGTTAACATTATGAGTTGGTAGAGTTAGCTATGAACAAAGTTACTAGGATGATATTTGGCAACAGGATTTGTTGTTCTATGCGCCTTTCATCCAAGCAATTTATCCTTGGCATATTCCTTACAAAGATGTTCAATCTGGCTCACTCATTAGGTGCCAATGTATCAATATTCCTGCCAAGCATTAAATAGGAAGGAAACCATGTATCCAGGTATTATATACTAGGTCACACAGTACTACCACACTAAAAAATATTTAACATTTTTACATCTTTCTGTGTTTAATAGATTGCAAAGATCTCAATGTTACTACAGAGGGATTAGAATCCATACAATTTTACAAAACTTTCCAAGTATTATCAAATTTGCTTCCTTCTATTGGTATTTTTTGTTGAAGATTGCAACAAGTCCTAAAAGACAAGAAACGAGAGGCGCTCTTGGTGCAGCAAGTTCTGGACAAACAAAGTGAACTAAACGATATTAGTCAGGTACTCACAAGGAACGTTACAAATCCAGTGCAATATTATGCGAGCCGAAGCTTCAGAGCCGTTCGGCTGACTCTCCCAGGGCAAACACTGCTGTTACCGGAACAAGGCTCCTAACGACCTCACCACTTCCGGTTCCGTATCCCGAATCAAGACACTTGAGGTGACAATAAAATACCAGGAAATCTACACAGCCCCACAAGCTCCACAGCTGTGTTACCCGGAGAGGCAAATAGAATCTGGTGGGTGTGCAAATTTCTTAGCATTTGATTGGACATTGGAGATATAAATAGAGCAAGGTATCATTTGATATTATATAGCCTGATTAAATGGCATACAGCCGAGAAACACGTTGCTAAGCAACAATTTTAATTTGTTTTAATAAAGTATTGTTATACTTTTAACCTTGCTCTGGGACTATCAATACCTGCACACTTTTTTGGAAAACTCGCCTGGTTGGGTTACTATTATTTGGCGTTACACCTCTGTGAGTGTCACCTCAAGCGCCTCGATTCGGGATATGGAACCGGAAGTGGTGAGGTCGTTAGGAGCCTTGTTCCGGTAACAGCAGTGTTTGCCCTGGGAGAGTCAGCCGAACGGCTCTGAAGCTTCAGCTCGCATAATATTGCACTGGATGTGCAACGTTCCTTGTGAGTACCTGACTAATATCGTTTAGTTTACTGTGTTTGTCCAGAACTTGCTGCACCAAGAGCACCTCTCGTTTCTTGTCTTTTAGGACTTGTTGCAATCTTCTTCTTCCATTTGGAAAGAGCTGCCTTCTGGTCGTCACACGTTGATCACATCTTGTTTGGATCACCATTTTGGGACTAATTGTATTTGCATATTTTTTTGTATGAGAGTTTCTAACTTGTAGCGAATTGCTTATAGAGGATTAATAACAATTTTTTATTGAAGTTTAATTAGTAGTGTAAGTGCATGCTATGGTTTATTGGTTTATATCTCTTTAATAATATAGCTTTATTTTTGTAGATGCATTATCTCATAGTAAGCCAGTATATGGTTTTATATTAACTCTTTGGTGCACCTTCCTTTTTTTAGATACACTCACTTGGAGGAGTTTGTGGTCTAGTGGTTTTTTGTTGAAGAGCAGCAATGCACTACTGTAAGCCAGCTGAACACATTGGACTAGATTCCAAGTGGAGCGATATATTTATTATTGTTCATGAGCGCTAACTGCACTCAAGGTAAAAATATTAGCGCTAAAAAGCATAGAAAGTTTGGCGCAAAAATGGAGTAACACAAACAATGAAGAATCAAAGATCTCTTCCTAGTAAATTATAAACAGCAAAGCAAAACAGTACTAGATTGCGTAAAAAGTGCTAAAGAGCAGTTGAAAGTGTAGAAGTTAAAACTTGGCAGTTTATACAATATATCAGTGGCACAAAAAAACTTTACTATTATCACATTAAAAATGAAAGGTACAAAAATTGCAATTGAGATACATAAAATAAAATAAAGAAAAAAAATTCCAGATCTGTAAACAATAGGAGCAGCCAGTCCTATTCAAGCTGTCAATTGTGAACTATATTGACAGCTTGAGTAGTACTGGCTGCTCCTATTGCTAAAGTGCAAGTCTAGGTGATCTCAAGAGCATGCATGTGTCTTTAGCCATCTAGCAGCAGTGTTTGCAACAATGTTTATAGTAATGTTATACATAGTTGCAAACACTGCTGCCTTAGAATGCTAAAGACGCATGCACGCTCCTAAACTCCTATCAGCATACCTAGTTTTACTCTTCAATAAAGGATACCAAGAGAACAAACAAATCGGATAAAATAAATCAATAAGTTGTTTAAAACGTAGTGCTTTATCTGAATGAATGTTTCATTTTGACTTTACTGACAATTTATGATGAAATATTTATTTTAGACATTTTCGTAAATTGAATCATGAAAGATAATATCCAGGAAACAGTATTCATATGGAACAACACTTAAATAAAATACATATATCCTTCTTATATTTCAGTCCATGAGTATATGACCTCTGATATGTTAAACTACCATCACACACTTCTACATGGTATCTAAGTCCATTTATTGTCAATTTAAAGGGACATGAAACCCAATATTTTTCTTTCATGATTCAGAAAGAACATACAATTTTAAACAACTTTGCAATTTACTTCTATTATTTAATTTGCTTTCTTCTCTTATTATTCTTTGCTAAAAGGTTTATCTAGGTAAGCTCAAGAGCAGCAAAGAACCTAGAATCAAGCTGCTGATTGGCGGCTGCATATATATACTGAATATCATTGGCTCACCCATGCGTTCAGTTAGAAACCAGTAGTGCACTGCTGCTCTTTCAACAAATACCAAGAGAAATAAGCACATTTGATAATAGAAGTAAACTGGAAAGTTGTTTAAAATTGTATGTTCTACCTAAATCCTAAAAAAAAAATTTGGGGTTTCATGTCCCTTTAACTCTGAAATAGTTTTTTTTTTTTCTACTGCTCCAGAGAGGGGTTTGAGGATATCCTGCAGGATTCAGAATTCTGACCTTCCAACATTCTACAAAATATTTGATCAGCGTAGGGGCTTATGTATAACTGATGGCAAAAAATGAGACAATATAAACATGCTCACAATTCTATAAATGAATATGCAAACCAATAAAATGTGGATGGCGCCATTTCGACACTAGCTAAGCATACTACTATTCCTCTTGAGGATAGCTCTTCTTTTAGAGAACCGATGGATAAGAAGTTAGAAACTTTCCTAAGGAGAATGTTCCAACACGCAGGATTTTTATTTCAACTGGCGGCAGCAGTGGTCGTGGTGGCCAGGCCGCCACCTACTGGTGCGACTCCCTGTCAGAACTTATTCGCCTGAATGCTAAGGCTTCAGGTTTTGCGATCCTAGCCCGCAGGGCTCTCTGGTTGAAGTCTTGGTCTGCAGATATGACTTCTAAATCCAGACTCCTTTCTCTTCCTTCCAAGGGTCAATACAAGTTTCCTCTGATAAACGTGCATCAACCTCAGAAAAGCACCATATAGTTGTAAGTACACGGTTGTCAGCTTCTGCTTCAGATGTGGTTTCATAATCCACAGCCTAATATAAAGGAGGGCTGTAGCGCGCCTCTCCACTCTGTAGTTCTGTGGTTCAACAAGTGGCTGTGACAGACAGAGGAGATCAGGAGCAGACTTTACTGACCCGGGCAGGACTTTATACTTAGCTGTTTTATCCGCTAATACAGTGTATTCCATTCCTCTTAGAGTGTCACCTATCTCAAGTGTCTCTGTCTTTTCCCAGACATAATCTATTGTAGCCTGTAGTATCTGACCGGTCTCACCTGTATAAGTAGAAAGCTGTGGCTCAATGTAGGGTGAATAGTGAGTAGCGTCTGCTTGCTCTGTTGTGTCATCGAAGTCCGTTGTTAAAGTTGTCTGGGGAGTTTTCCCAAGCTTCTTTGTCTTTAGGCTCGTTTGCAGAATGTCCATAGACGCGGGCAGCTCAGGACTCGCAACTGTAGGCGCTGAGTGCACTTCAGATCCACAGTGTTCCACTTCCAGCAGGTCGGGCCCCTGCTCGGTCTTCAGGTCTTCTCTGAGGGGATAACTAAAGGTCTCTATGGATTCATCTGGAGCTTGCTGCATATCAGCGGCAGATCTCTGCTGGCCATGTTGAAGATTTTCGGCTCCCAACTGTGGATTCAGTATACTCTGTAGGCTTCCTCATTCCCTGTCAATTAGTGCAGAGAGTTGCCCAAAATTATCACACAAAAGTTTCTCTGCATCCCTTAAGAGAAGGTGAGTGACGGTCACCATTTTCTAATTAAGCCAGTCACTGCTATTTTCTTTTGTTGTAATCTTCCCCCAAAGCCTGTTAGATTCGGAATGCACTATAGTATTTTAGGAAAGTTTCAAGAATGGTAGTGATCCTGCATTACTTACCCTGTATGTTTGGGGGGGGGGTTGTTGAGAGCCTCGCCTCGGAAGGGCCGCCATAGGCCTCAATGCTCTGGTTCAGGGAACTGTGGTAGGACCTCATACAAATTATATCTAGAAACTCAACAGTATCTGCTTATCTCATATCTTCCACTTCTGAGGTTAGATGGTATTATCTTCAGCTGGTAATTGGCAGTTTATCAGCTGCCTACTCACAGCTGCTGAAATTGCAACCGCTCGAGTCGCTGCCCTGAGACCACCCCCCAGATTCGTCTTTCTTTGTCATCTATTCGGGTAAGCGTAGGGGTCAGAATGCCACTACGTCTTCCCTGTCTTTCTGGTTGAGAAGTGTCATTCCATGGCTCATTCCACTAGAGCAGTCAGTAGCTTCTTCCTGGGCTTTTAAGAACGAAACCTCAATGGATCAGATTTGTAAGGCAGCTACCTGGTCCTCCTTACATTCTTTTTCTTAATTTTACAAGTTTGATGTGTTTGCTTTGGCTGAAGCAGTTTTTGGGAGAAAGGGTTTGCAGGCTGGGGTGCCCTCAGATTAGGGTCCGCCTCTTTTTTTGTTTTCTCCCGTTATGCCTTCAGTGTCCTCTGGAGCTTGATTGTGCAAAAAGTTTTTGTTTTCCCAACAGTAAGGAATGAAGCCGTGGACTCTCCCTGCCTTATGGAAAGAAAAGAAAATGTATGCTTCTTAGATAAATTCCTTTCTTCCCTGGCAAGGAGAGCCCACGACCCCGCCTGTAAGTTATTCTTTGTTTGGGCAGCTCCATTTTTGTTTTTCTTCTGTCACCTTTGTACCCTGATATTTCTCCTACTTTTCCTCGTTACCTCGGCCGAATGACTGGGGGGATATGGGAAGTGGGAGGGATATTTAAGCCTTTGGCTGGGATGTCTTTGCCTCCTCCTGGTGGCCTGGTGTTATATTTCCCAACAGTAAGAAATGAAGTCATGGACTCTCCCTGCCAGGAAAGAAAGGCATTTATCTGGTAAGCATAACATTTTTTCTTTCTGATTTTTTTTTTTAACTAGGAGTTTATTGCTTTTGAGTCAACTAAGTAAATTTCAACAGTGGTAACATAATTTACCAGTCCTATTCTCATATAATTTGTATAAATGAACATCAATGAATATAATTATATTTTTGAATACATATGTAATGAAAGGATAATTAAGAGGTGCAACCATATAGATCTTTGTTACAGCCAAAATATGATCACAAATGATATATAGATCCTTTTTCATGAATGCCTATTTATATAGACCAATGAGATTAGTTATGTGGTGGCTAAAGGGATCTGTCCCTTTACCATCATACTGTGCAGATAGGCCATACTTAAACTACACATAATTTGCATGCTGAGACAAAAATACTAAACTTAGGAATGAAGATGTTTAGAAAATAATATTGACATTTTTGTTTTGTTTTATTTTTTTATATATTATAAAAATAATTTAAAAGAAAATTAATTATAAATGTAGAAAATATTTTTAATTAATACATCGAAATATTTTTTAAGTAAACAATGTATTTGTGATAAACATAAACAAGGGGAATTAGAATCAATTGAATAGGATTTTCCATAACATTCTTAAAAAGTTATTAAATGTGTTTTAAAGCAAATAAAAGCTGGCTAATTTTTTAAAGAGAAATGCTTTTTGCTCTATAGCAAATAGTATGGTGAAGGTGATGTTGTGATGTTTCCATATAAAACTACTTTAAAGAGACAGTCAAGTATAAATTAAACTTTCATTATTCAGATAGGACTTTTAATTTTAATCGACTTTCCAATTTACTTTTATCATCAAATTTGCTTTTTTCTCTTGGTATTCTTAGTTTAAACTAAACCTAGGTAGGCTCATATGCTAATTTCTAAGCCTTTGAGGGCTGCCTCTTATCACATGCTTTTTAAATCTCTTTTCAACACAAAGAGACAGAAAGTACACATGGGCCATATAGATAACACTGTGTTCAGGCACAGAAAGTTATTTAAGATCTAGCACAATACAATGCTAAATTTAAGACAATAGATGATAAACAGTCACAGTCATGTGATCAGGGGGCTGGAAGAAGGTTCCTAGATACAAGGTAATCACAAAGGTAAAAAGTATATTAATATAACTGTGTTGGTTATGCAAATCTGGGGAATGAGTAATAAAGGGATTATCTATCTTTTAAAACAATAACAATTCTATGGTTGACTGTCCCTTTAAGAGACATGCTGGACCTGTGTATAATGTAATTCCCACATTCACGGTATTGAGCTGGGTTTTATTATGAAAGGAGACTAGATTTCCAGAATAAGTATTTACATTATACACACACACACACACACACACACACACACATATATATATATATATATATATATATATATATATATATATATATATATATATATATATATATATATATATATATATATATATATATATATATATATATATATATAAAAGGTAAGTCCCACCAGGGGGAATGAAGGAGGAGACCCGGAGACAGCAAACAAGATATATAAATCTTTTATTCTTTAGTTCAGCCAGACGGCCAAATGACAGGTGCAAGTACAGGTAGACACCTGACGCGTTTCGCGCATGCGTACATGCGCTTCATCAGAGGCTAATGAGTTTTTTGTGAAGCAAGACCTATATTGGGGCCTGTAGCCAATCAACAGTCAATTTGCGAATTGCAAATGTGCAGGTAATGGTTGATTAATTGTTTGTGAGAGGTTACCTGCCCCCTAATAGGTCTCGCAAGATATATTGTTCATATCCAACAGAGCACACAATAACAAATCCTAACAATAAAAACTAAGATAAAAAAACGTAATACAATAATAGATCTATTGCTTATTTCAGAAAAACAACAGTATCAGTTTCCAATTACTGTGACATATAAAAAAATAATAACATGTTGACTGTTTGATTTTAGTTAAAAAAAATAAATATATATATATATATATATATGCATGCATCGTGTGTGCATTCGCGTATTCCTCCATAAAAGTCAATGGAGTAAAAAAAGTGGAAAAAACTAAGACCCTACCCATGTGTAAAACCTTTTCATATTCTCAAGTGCGCTAACCCAACATGAAAATATGACTAAGTCTCATTCCAATGGTCTTCATATAGAAGAATATGTTCTATTTATTCATAAATACATATTTCTACATGTATCTGATGGTATTTTGGTGCAAAATATATGCCTATATATATAGATGATTATATATAAGTATAGATATATACAGATATATATTGAAATATCTATTTATAAATACATAGAACATATTCTGCTATGTGCAGAACAATGGAATGTGAAATATGTACAGGGAGTGCAGAATTATTAGGCAAATGAGTATTTTGACCACATCATCCTCTTTATGCATGTTGTCTTACTCCAAGATGTATAGGCTCGAAAGCCTACTACCAATTAAGCATATTAGGTGATGTGCATCTCTGTAATGAGAAGGGGTGTGGTCTAATGACATCAACACCCTATATCAGGTGTGCATAATTATTAGGCAACTTCCTTTCCTTTGGCAAAATGGGTCAAAAGAAGGACTTGACAGGCTCAGAAAAGTAAAAAATAGTGAGATATCTTGCAGAGGGATGCAGCACTCTTAAAATTGCAAAGCTTCTGAAGCGTGATCATCGAACAATCAAGCGTTTCATTCAAAATAGTCAACAGGGTCGCAAGAAGCGTGTGGAAAAACCAAGGCGCAAAATAACTGCCCTTGAACTGAGAAAAGTCAAGCGTGCAGCTGCCAAGATGCCACTTGCCACCAGTTTGGCCATATTTCAGAGCTGCAACATCACTGGAGTGCCCAAAAGCACAAGGTGTGCAATACTCAGAGACATGGCCAAGGTAAGAAAGGCTGAAAGACGAACACCACTGAACAAGACACACAAGCTGAAACGTCAAGACTGGGCCAAGAAATATCTCAAGACTGATTTTTCTAAGGTTTTATGGACTGATGAAATGAGAGTGAGTCTTGATGGGCCAGATGGATGGGCCCGTGGCTGGATTGGTAAAGGGCAGAGAGCTCCAGTCCGACTCAGACGCCAGCAAGGTGGAGGTGGAGTACTGGTTTGGGCTGGTATCATCAAAGATGAGCTTGTGGGGCCTTTTCGGGTTGAGGATGGAGTCAAGCTCAACTCCCAGTCCTACTGCCAGTTTCTGGAAGACACCTTCTTCAAGCAGTGGTACAGGAAGAAGTCTGCATCCTTCAAGAAAAACATGATTTTCATGGAGGACAATGCTCCATCACACGCGTCCAAGTACTCCACAGCGTGGCTGGCAAGAAAGGGTATAAAAAAAGAAGAAAATCTAATGACATGGCCTCCTTGTTCACCTGATCTGAACCCCATTGAGAACCTGTGGTCCATCATCAAATGTGAGATTTACAAGGAGGGAAAACAGTATACCTCTCTGAACAGTGTCTGGGAGGCTGTGGTTGCTGCTGCACGCAATGTTGACGGTGAACAGATCAAAACACTGACAGAATCCATGGATGGCAGGCTTTTGAGTGTCCTTGCAAAGAAAGGTGGCTATATTGGTCACTGATTTGTTTTTGTTTTGTTTTTGAATGTCAGAAATGTATATTTGTGAATGTTGAGATGTTATATTGGTTTCACTGTTAAAAATAAATCATTGAAATGGGTATATATTTGTTTTTTGTTAAGTTGCCTAATAATTATGCACAGTAATAGTCACCTGCACACACAGATATCCCCCTAAAATAGCTATAACTAAAAACAAACTAAAAACTACTTCCAAAACTATTCAGCTTTGATATTAATGAGTTTTTTGGGTTCATTGAGAACATGGTTGTTGTTCAATAATAAAATTAATCCTCAAAAATACAACTTGCCTAATAATTCTGCACTCCCTGTATAGTAAATACACATTATAACACTTTAAAAAATGAATATTGCATAAATATGCTTTTTCATGTTTTCATCTACTTGACTGCAAAAGGCTCCAATGCACTTATGTGTGCCAATATATGTCTACACATATGTATTTATGTGTTTTATGTGTATATATGTATTTTTATGTATCTCTATGTTAAAGCCCTTTGTAGTCCTATTTTTCTCTAACACCTGAGACCTCATATCTTTGAGCTCTTATAACGTTTTTGTGCAATATTTTTTCTAAATATTTTTTATTAGTGTTATTATGAATGTAACTGTACCTTGTAATGTATTTCTGTTGTGTTTTGTGAAACTTTTTTGTTTCGCAAAACAGTTAACCAGAGGTCTATGGACACGCTATCCCTACGCATGTTAACTTCTATTACACTCAAGCATCTTGTAATACAAGCGCTACACCCGAGCCGTGCGCAAACACCCACGATAACACTCTTTTCACTTGCACGTAACTGCTAGCGTACCATTCGTAATCTGGCCCTTTGTTGTTTCTTTGCTATTGTTAATATTCATTTAAATTCAATAAGAACTGTGCATTATTTACAAACAAAAATATACAAGAACAAGACACACAAGCTGAAACGTCAAGACTGGGCCAAGAAATATCTCAAGACTGATTTTTCTAAGGTTTTATGGACTGATGAAATGAGAGTGAGTCTTGATGGGCCAGATGGATGGGCCCGTGGCTGGATTGGTAAAGGGCAGAGAGCTCCAGTCCGACTCAGACGCCAGCAAGGTGGAGGTGGAGTACTGGTTTGGGCTGGTATCATCAAAGATGAGCTTGTGGGGCCTTTTCGGGTTGAGGATGGAGTCAAGCTCAACTCCCAGTCCTACTGCCAGTTTCTGGAAGACACCTTCTTCAAGCAGTGGTACAGGAAGAAGTCTGCATCCTTCAAGAAAAACATGATTTTCATGGAGGACAATGCTCCATCACACGCGTCCAAGTACTCCACAGCGTGGCTGGCAAGAAAGGGTATAAAAAAAGAAGAAAATCTAATGACATGGCCTCCTTGTTCACCTGATCTGAACCCCATTGAGAACCTGTGGTCCATCATCAAATGTGAGATTTACAAGGAGGGAAAACAGTATACCTCTCTGAACAGTGTCTGGGAGGCTGTGGTTGCTGCTGCACGCAATGTTGACGGTGAACAGATCAAAACACTGACAGAATCCATGGATGGCAGGCTTTTGAGTGTCCTTGCAAAGAAAGGTGGCTATATTGGTCACTGATTTGTTTTTGTTTTGTTTTTGAATGTCAGAAATGTATATTTGTGAATGTTGAGATGTTATATTGGTTTCACTGTTAAAAATAAATCATTGAAATGGGTATATATTTGTTTTTTGTTAAGTTGCCTAATAATTATGCACAGTAATAGTCACCTGCACACACAGATATCCCCCTAAAATAGCTATAACTAAAAACAAACTAAAAACTACTTCCAAAACTATTCAGCTTTGATATTAATGAGTTTTTTGGGTTCATTGAGAACATGGTTGTTGTTCAATAATAAAATTAATCCTCAAAAATACAACTTGCCTAATAATTCTGCACTCCCTGTATAGTAAATACACATTATAACACTTTAAAAAATGAATATTGCATAAATATGCTTTTTCATGTTTTCATCTACTTGACTGCAAAAGGCTCCAATGCACTTATGTGTGCCAATATATGTCTACACATATGTATTTATGTGTTTTATGTGTATATATGTATTTTTATGTATCTCTATGTTAAAGCCCTTTGTAGTCCTATTTTTCTCTAACACCTGAGACCTCATATCTTTGAGCTCTTATAACGTTTTTGTGCAATATTTTTTCTAAATATTTTTTATTAGTGTTATTATGAATGTAACTGTACCTTGTAATGTATTTCTGTTGTGTTTTGTGAAACTTTTTTGTTTCGCAAAACAGTTAACCAGAGGTCTATGGACACGCTATCCCTACGCATGTTAACTTCTATTACACTCAAGCATCTTGTAATACAAGCGCTACACCCGAGCCGTGCGCAAACACCCACGATAACACTCTTTTCACTTGCACGTAACTGCTAGCGTACCATTCGTAATCTGGCCCTTTGTTGTTTCTTTGCTATTGTTAATATTCATTTAAATTCAATAAGAACTGTGCATTATTTACAAACAAAAATATACAAGAACAAGACACACAAGCTGAAACGTCAAGACTGGGCCAAGAAATATCTCAAGACTGATTTTTCTAAGGTTTTATGGACTGATGAAATGAGAGTGAGTCTTGATGGGCCAGATGGATGGGCCCGTGGCTGGATTGGTAAAGGGCAGAGAGCTCCAGTCCGACTCAGACGCCAGCAAGGTGGAGGTGGAGTACTGGTTTGGGCTGGTATCATCAAAGATGAGCTTGTGGGGCCTTTTCGGGTTGAGGATGGAGTCAAGCTCAACTCCCAGTCCTACTGCCAGTTTCTGGAAGACACCTTCTTCAAGCAGTGGTACAGGAAGAAGTCTGCATCCTTCAAGAAAAACATGATTTTCATGGAGGACAATGCTCCATCACACGCGTCCAAGTACTCCACAGCGTGGCTGGCAAGAAAGGGTATAAAAAAAGAAGAAAATCTAATGACATGGCCTCCTTGTTCACCTGATCTGAACCCCATTGAGAACCTGTGGTCCATCATCAAATGTGAGATTTACAAGGAGGGAAAACAGTATACCTCTCTGAACAGTGTCTGGGAGGCTGTGGTTGCTGCTGCACGCAATGTTGACGGTGAACAGATCAAAACACTGACAGAATCCATGGATGGCAGGCTTTTGAGTGTCCTTGCAAAGAAAGGTGGCTATATTGGTCACTGATTTGTTTTTGTTTTGTTTTTGAATGTCAGAAATGTATATTTGTGAATGTTGAGATGTTATATTGGTTTCACTGTTAAAAATAAATCATTGAAATGGGTATATATTTGTTTTTTGTTAAGTTGCCTAATAATTATGCACAGTAATAGTCACCTGCACACAGAGATATCCCCCTAAAATAGCTATAACTAAAAACAAACTAAAAACTACTTCCAAAACTATTCAGCTTTGATATTAATGAGTTTTTTGGGTTCATTGAGAACATGGTTGTTGTTCAATAATAAAATTAATCCTCAAAAATACAACTTGCCTAATAATTCTGCACTCCCTGTATAGTAAATACACATTATAACACTTTAAAAAATGAATATTGCATAAATATGCTTTTTCATGTTTTCATCTACTTGACTGCAAAAGGCTCCAATGCACTTATGTGTGCCAATATATGTCTACACATATGTATTTATGTGTTTTTATGTGTATATATGTATTTTTTATGTATCTCTATGTTAAAGCCCTTTGTAGTCCTATTTTTCTCTAACACCTGAGACCTCATATCTTTGAGCTCTTATAACGTTTTTGTGCAATATTTTTTCTAAATATTTTTTATTAGTGTTATTATGAATGTAACTGTACCTTGTAATGTATTTCTGTTGTGTTTTGTGAAACTTTTTTGTTTCGCAAAACAGTTAACCAGAGGTCTATGGACATGCTATCCCGACGCATGTTAACTTCTATTACACTCAAGCATCTTGTAATACAAGCGCTACACCCGAGCCGTGCGCAAACACCCACGATAACACTCTTTTCACTTGCACGTAACTGCTAGCGTACCATTCGTAATCTGGCCCTTTGTTGTTTCTTTGCTATTGTTAATATTCATTTAAATTCAATAAGAACTGTGCATTATTTACAAACAAAAATATGCAAGAAAACCTAACACACAAATTATTTGTAGATAGGGGAGAAAAATAGCTTAGCAATTACTATCTCCATTTCATGATCTATCTTCTCTGTGAGCAACAATATTGGTGTAATAGAATTGCAGATGATTTTTCAAAAGAAGATGGTTACTTTATCTATTTAAATGAAACTTACATTTTTTGTTTATATTGTAAGACCTGAATACTTAGTAATATAAATTTAGTGTGTATGTTTTTAAACCATAATTACTTTTGGAAGTGTTAAGATATTTGTACTGATGAAAATATCAAAGATAATGTACTCTATTTCTGAGAAATGTACCTCAAGGCTGAATAGTTTTTATAAATGTGAAGTGCGCTTTTATGGTTTATTGAGAGAACTTAATAAGTGCATCTTTTTACTGATAATTTAATAGAAAACTGGAGAGTTTCAAAAATAATATGATAGTGTTGATTAGACCAAAATAGATAGACCTGTTTGCTCGCCCTCTCTCCTCTCCCATTCTATCTATTTATCTATCTATCTGTCTTTCAGTCTGTCTGAACCTTGTCAAGCGTTTCTCTTTCTAAATGTATTTGAATAATGACCCTGGACAAGTCTGCCTGAGGGTGATGAGGCAAACCAGACATGGACTCCATCCCATTGTGCTTAGAGGGATATGGTTGCAACTGACTGACGAGGCCCAAAGAAAGCTGTTGGATCAGACTTATATACTTCAGAAAAGTTCTCTTCTGTGAAAAGCACAATTAGGCTAAAAGAGGCTGTTCCTAGGTGGTAACTTGCCATAGAACAAGCTACCAAGTAATTGTTTGTTCCTGGTTGAGCGTTTCTCTTTCTGTTGCATTTGAATAATGACCCTGGGGAAGTCAGGGGGAACCAGACATGGATTCCCTGCCCAATGTACTTAGAGGGATATGGCTGCACCTCACTGACGAGACCAAAAGAAAGCCAAAACAATCATCTGGGGTTGCCATGTTACTCGTTCAGAGGAGGATTGCCTGGTATTTTGGGGCTGGATTGACCTTGTTAGGTGGTATGAGACTGATATATTTTAGGAAAGTTCTCCTCTGTAAAAAGCACAATTGGGCTAAAAGAGGCTGTTCCCAGATGGCAACTCAACAAATAACAAGCTACTGAGCTGTTTTTCATTCCTGGTTCAGGGCTTCTCTTTTTGTATGTATTTGAATAATGACCCTGGGAAAGTCTCCCTAAGAGAAATGGGGGAAACCAGATGTGAACTCCCTGCCCAATGTGCTTAGAGGAATATGGCTACACCTCACTGACACGGCTGAAAGAAAGACAAAATGATTGGCTGGGGTTGCCATGCTCCTCATTCAGAGGAGAATTGCCTGGTATTTTGGGACTTGACTGACCTTGTTAGGTGGGATCAGACTGATATATTTCAGGAAAGTTTTCTGTGAAAAGCATAATTGGGCTAAAAGAGGCTGTTCCCGAGTGGTAACTTATCATAGAACAAGCTACTGAGCTGTTGTTTGTTCCTTGTTGAGCCCTTCTTTTTCTGTATGTGACTGTCTCTCTATCTATCACCTAATTTGGCCCTTTCTCAGATATTTTTTGACAAAGCTATGCATTGACTTTGGCTAGGGATGCACTGATTGGTCAGTGCAGTCCTTCACTGACTGCACAGAGGCAACTAGTTAAATAAACAACAAATGGCTTGCCTGAAATAGGAAAGGATTGGTACGTTAAACAAAATTAAGTTTATGTTTTGTTTTGTGATGAGCTAGGATTTTGGATTGAAAGTGGTGCATTAATACATTACTTCTTTATTACTTTAAGACAATGTCTACAAAGCTTTATTTAAAAAAAAAAAAAAAAATCTTTGTTGCTTTCACAAATATTATTAGTTTCATAAGAGTAACATTGGGGAAGGGCTATCAAATGTAGATACCCTTTGTACAAAAAAAAGAGAATGACATTATGACCTCTTAGATTCTTCCTGTAGAATCATCATTTGCTTATTTCAATAATACTCAGGGCCGGCGTTTTGTATTAGGCAACTAAGGCAATCGCCTTAGGGCGCACCAGCAGAAGGGCGCTGAGAGCGGTGCCGAGTTGCTGACTGCTGCCGTGCCTAATGAAAAAAAAATGCATTTTTATTTTTTTTAAATTTGGTCTGATCATTCATCTGCGCGCACTTGCAACTGTCAACTGTTTATATACACTGCCACAATCCTGATTCCTGAATGATCCTGAAACTGAATGACCTGTGTGCCGCACTGCCGCCCCCCTGTCCCTCCCACTTTGAGCTGGCCGGGCCGCCCGGCATATGATATCTTTCTTTGGATTTTATCCTATCAGAGAGAGCTCTGAGCTCAGTGAGGACTGAGGTGACGAGGCGGAGGCAGAGCTCACGTCTTCACGTCTGCCTAAGTTGCGCAGCTGCGCCTGTGCTGCTGACGTCAAATCCTCCTCACTCTGAGAGGGAGAAATCGTGTGGGATAAGCCGTCCACGGCTGCCTGACGTCTCCAACTCTCCATGTGTGAGCTGCCTCGCCCTCCATCTGAGCCATGTGAGGAGGATAGAGGTGACAGTCTGAGTGAGCCGCAGATGACCATGACCAGTGAAGTTGACCGAGCGACCGACTGGAGCAGGTAGGAAAATCTGGAATGGGGTCACAGAGTTAGTGGGGGTCTCAGAAGGGTAAGGGTCCGCCGGTGACCGGTACTTTTACTACTGATTTTATTTTTTTTAAATATAAACCACACAGACCCAACTATGCCCATACTAAGCAGGACTCAGAGCCAGGCATGCATTTGAAGAATCAAATAAATTAACTAGCTATTGCTTCATTGCTTGCTTGTTATTTTAAATATCTTATATCTGTTCTCCTGCACATAGACATTTTTTACAGCCCACCAGGGAAAACGTTATAATTAATAATTATGTTTTATTATGTTCAGAACTTAAGATGATGATGTACAGGTCAGATGTAAAACAAAATAACCCATTGATTGCCAGGGATAACCTAGTACTAAAGGTAAAGTCTAAGTCTTGCAGATGCAGTTCACATGGCTTAAAAAGCTATTGATGTACCAGGCTGTCTGAATCACTTTTCTTAATATTCTCTAAAGATATGAAATAATTGTATTTCTATTAACGTCCCTGCCTGGCCTGTGTCTGTGTGTGTCCATCCACTTGAGTTCAATAGCTTAGCACTATTTATAATATTTATACTTGAATAAGCTTGTTCTATAGCTTAACCAGATAATTTTGTCAGAGAAAACCCCTATAATAGTATTGAGAATATAAAAAGCACTATTTGTATATTATACTATTTGTAAAATATATTATATATATATATATATATATATATATATATATATATAGTGCATGTGTATGTATATAATATATATATATATATATGCATATATATAGTGTGTGTGTGTGTGTGTATATATATATATATATATAGTGTATGTGTATATATATATATACGGCATATATATATATACAGTATATATAATATATATATTGTACATATATGTATGTATATATAGTATATATGTGTGTATATTAAAATATATTATATATATATATTTATATATATATATATATATATATATATAGTGTGTGTGTGTGTATATATATATATATATATATATATATATATATATATATATATATATATATATATATATATATATATATATATATATATATATATATATATATATATATATAGTGTGTGTGTATATATGTATATATATATATATATATATATATATATATATATATATATATATAGTGTGTATATATATATATATATATATATAGTGTGTATATATATATATATATATATATATATATATATATATATATATATATATATATATATATATAGTGTCTGCATGTGTGTGTGTATATAATTATCTTTAGGGTTTTTTAGTACATCTTTTTAACATTTTGTAAAAATCAGAAATGTATTTGGTATGTAATTGGGGGGGGGGGGGGCGCAAAATGTATCCTCGCCTGTGTGACCAAAAATCCTAGCACCGGCCCTGATAATACTTAAAAAGGGATAGGTTAAGCCAGCCATGAATGAAGTCTTTCTTGTTGAAGGCACTATATGTATATAATTTGCCAGCTCAGAAGTATTAACAGCCAACAAGAAGTGCACAGACAGAAAAGTCTTACTGCACTCAACCCATTACCTTAAAGGGAAACCCCAAAAACATCTTTCATGATTTAGGTAGAACATACAATTTTAAACAGCTTTCTAATTTACTTCTATTATATAATTAGTTTCATTCTCTTGGTATCATTTGTTGAGCAGCAATGCACTACTGGTTTCTAACTGAGCACATGGGTGAGCCAATGAGAATTGGTATATACATGCAGCCAGCCACCAATCAGCAGCTAGAACCTAGGTTCTTTGCTGCTCCTGAGCTTACCTAGATAAACCTTTCAGCAAATGATAACAAGAGAAGGAAGCAAATTAAATAATATAACTAAATTGTTAAGTTTAAAATTGTATTCTCTATCTAAATCATGAAAGAAAAAAATTGTGTTTCATGTCCCTTTAAGATATCTCTTCAACTAAGATGTCTGTGCTGGATCAAAACATGAGCCTTTTCCCAACCTTCATTGTACAAATTGAAGCAACAATATTTACATTTGTGTAGTGGGCAAAGCATCAATTGTGTATTTTTTACTAATGCTCATTGGTTCATAGCAATATCCTTCTACTGTTGATTGGCTTACAAGGACCTCCTACTATTGCTCAATGATCTTTAGCAAGAAGTACCAGTCAGTGAGTAAGTATTAGCAGAAATCGTGTGCCTGACATTGGTGTGTTACTTTTTAAGGGGTCAAAATTATACCTGATTCAGATAGTTTGTGCAATTTTAAGAGACTTTTCAATATTCACATACTATGAAATGTACTTGGTTATTTTAGTGTCCTTTGTTGAACAGCATATCTAGGTAGGGTCAGAAGCAGCAAGGCAGTAATGAAAGTAAGCTGGTGATTGGTGACTACACACATAAGTCTCTTGTAATTGGTTTAACAAATGTGTTCAGCTAGGTCCCAATTATGTATTGGTGCTTTGTAGACTATAATAATTTGTTTAAGACCTTTGCAGGAGCTATACACAGTTATTTGCAAACAAACAAGAGATAATTTTCTTTTTGCATTTTTATATACCTTTATTTTTATTTTATACAGCCATTGCTTCATATTTTAGGCAAAAAAGCAAAGATTTAAATGTTGCCTATTCATGTGAATAATCAAACTTTTAGAACAGTATTTTTATAAGTGGAATTATTACAACTTTAACAATTATTTTCAAGTTGCATAAAAGTTTAATGTAAAGAGAAAAAGTAATTATTATAAAGTAGTAAGGGAATTAGTTTAATTCTGATTACTTATTATTTCAAACTATTTAGTTTTCTGAGGATCATGCATGATATTTTATGTGGGGAGAGCTCTCTGAAAGTCTGACAACAGGGGCATGATTTCTTTGTTTTTAAAATATATATATATATATTCTGAAACAAATTAGTTTAGAAAATATAATATATATATATTGACTGCAATGTTATTTTATTGTATAACAAACATTTCACGTATCACACTTGTTGCCAATCCTACAAGAGAGAAGACTGATATTTACATTTATAATTATATTTCAAACACAGTAAAAATACTTTGATACGGTTTTAACCCTATGGACGGCTGGTCCCCTATGTCTTCTCCCCCTGCGCTATATACCCAGAGGCAGGGATGCGCTGTTCCTGCCGTAACTCGAGAATGATTGCAAGAACGCTTAATATGCTGCACAAGTGGAATTACTTTGAATATAGAAAACTCTAGAGAAATACAGCACTCTCATTACCATACAATTATGAATTTTGTCTGTGGCTGAATTAATTTACGCTGATACCAACAAAAAGAAAAATCCATAAGTTAATTTCTTCCAGCATCCTTAGTGTTAAACAGCAGCTTTGCTGACACATAATTATTTGGTCATAGACTTAGCATGTTGTTTTCTGCCATGACAGACAGCTTCATGGCTCTAATTGTTGCAAATAGTAAAACCTTAGGAAACACAATACTATGGAATCACGGCACCATAGTGACAGTAATGGAAATCTGACATTTAGCCACAGTTTATGCTGTTTGAAGACAGTGCCCATTACTGTAGAATCCATCTCTCTAGCACCAGCCAAACTGATTTTCAAAGGTGTTTCAAGAACACTGAATACATTTCTTTCTTTATCTGTTCAGTAGAAAAAGAAAAAGAGAGAGGGGGTGGAAGACATCTTCCTTTTTTAACATTAAATATAAAAAGGCTGCAAAAGATTATTCTGAATGTAAAAGCTAAAAGCTAATGCCAAAAACCTAAAGGGAAAATATAATTAAGCTTTACTCAAAGCTATATTTCAGGTTATGCAGCCCTTTGCCTATATGACTGCCGCTGTGCTGCCAGAGGCGTAACTAGAAACCACAAGGCCCAGGTGCAAGAATCTAAGAAGCCCCCCCCCCCAAAAAAAAAGTGAATTTGATACATATCTTTTTTTTTTTTTTTACATTTAACACAGAAAAAAATGTGAATCAGATTACATGTCTGCAAAAGGTGGTACCCTGTGCCCACAGTCTGTGAGATGGTCTGACCCCCCATTACTGTATATAGTGACACTGTTTAACCCACCAGTACTGTATATAGTGAGTCAGTGACACAGTCTGTAATCTGCCGGTGAGATGGCTGGCCTGACCCTACCCATCCCAGTACTTTATAAAGTGACCACAATAGTCTGTGACATGGTCCAGCCCCCCCGGTTTTTTTTAAGCTGGGCCCCCACACTCGGGGGCCCAGTCGCAATTGTGGCCTCTGCACCCCCTGTAGTTTAGCCCCTGTGTGATGCCTTAAAGCTGGGACACGATTGTCTTACCCTGTCACTGCACTTAGAGGTAAGTGGGAGATTTTTTTCTATAGCGCTCTGATCCCTTCTTTTCAAAATGCTTCAGACCTACCAAATAATTTGCATATCCCATGACATCATATAAAGTGATATAATTGAATACTTTTAATTGTATTAGAGCCCCCTAGAATTTTTATATATGTGTGTATATATATATATATATATATATATGTATATATATATATATATATATATATATAGTATATATGTACAATATATATACTGTATGTATACTGTATGTATATATATATATATATATATATATATATATATATGTACAGTATATAATAAACTTCAGTATCTATAAAGTAGGCTCTACTATGTTTGAAGCTTTATGGAAACCCTATTAGATATTTACTTTAACAATCCCATGTTCTACCAGCCTTGTTTGCACATTGTCTTTTATTGCCTGTTTTATATCTGTCCATAATTGTTCTCAACAGGAGAGATAGACAAGATGAAAACAAGTTCAAACATGGCAGCACTCATTGTTATAGAAACTGTGGAATTTAGAAACATTTTTCAGGAACATTTTTGACAGAAAAACAATACAAATAAAAAATTTAAGTATTTTGCTAAGTTTTATAACTACACGTAATTAAACATTTTCATGCTAGATTACAAATGGAGTGCTAAATTATTTCGTGTCTGAAAACGGGCAAGTTTCAGAAAAAAAACGGCACAGAAAAGTGCCTTTAACATTGCAGTCTATGGGAACTATGTGTTCACAGTAAAGGTAACTACTAATATGTGCAAACCTTAAAAGGAGCAGAAGCCAATGTTAATTTCTATATTTATAGAAAAAAACACCATGGTTATCAAGTCCCTTTTCTGAAGAGTATATAACCTAATTAGCAGTGTAAAACTATACCGACATAAAAGTGAAAGTAAGTACACTGGAAATACATTGAAGGGTTTTGAGAGATAGCATTAGCACAAGAGATATATGAAAGCATTTTCAAGGAGGTAACTTTTCAGATGAGACTTAAAACATGGACTTAAAGGGACACTGAACCCACATTTTTTATTTTGGGTTTCAGTAGAGTATGCAATTTTAAGCAACTTTCTAATTTACTCCTATTATCAATTTTTCATTGTTCTCTTGCTATCTTTATTTGAAAAAGAAGGCATCTAATCTAAGGAGCCAGTCAATTTTTGCTTCAGTCCCTAGACAGCACTTGTTTATTGGTGGGTGAATTTATCCACCAATCAGCAAGAACAACCCAGGTTGTTTACCAAAAATGGGCCAGCATCTAAACATACATTCTTGCTTTTCAAATAAAGATACCAAGAGAACAAAGAAAATGTGATAATAGGAGTAAATTAGAAAGTTGCTTAAAATTGCATGCTCTATCTGAATCATGAAAGAAAAAAAAATTGGGTTCAGTGTCCCTTTAAAAGTAACACAGTGATATGTGATTAAATAAGCAAAAAAGATTTTAGCTATGAGCATGTTTATAGCTAGAATTACCCCCTCAAATCTTTCATATCCTCTCCCTATATTGTGTTACAAAAAAAAGGGTTTTTTTCCCCATTATTTTCACATTTTCAATTCTTAAAGGAAATCAGATGTATTGATTGGAGCATGTCATGAACTGGTTAATCGTAATCTTTTTGAAGCCAGAGAAATTACAAATTTTTTAAACAACTTTTCAAATGTTGATCTGAAATACAGACAAGAATTTCTAGTGTATTATAAGACTTTTTTCACATTATTATTTAAAGAAGCATAAAACTTTGCATTTAATGATTCAGATAGAGCAAACAATTTTAAACAGCTTTCCAATTTACTCCTATTTTAAAATTAATTTACTTGGTATCCTTTGTTAAATGAGCATCAATGTACTACTGGGTGGTAGCTAAACACATTGGGGGATATTTATCAAAGCGTCAACTGATAATACGCTGGAATCCCGCATCATATTTGACGCGAGATTGATCTGCCGTAGTTAATGTTGAAATGTGTGATGAGATATACACTCCCGCTATCTCAATCCAACGCAGATCGATGTTGGCTTCATTACAGATGTTTTTAATTCACATTCAACTCTTTTTGACCCTTTTCCCAATTTATCAAACATTTAACAGGTACGCTTGCGTCTGTTCTGATGCAGCGTGCCTAGTTTTCAAACCGCCACCCTTGAGGCCGCGGATGCCATAGAAATCAATTGGAGTCTGAAAACACAGAAATCTTATGTTCGATGCTGCAAGAGAATGAAGCATATCACATAATAAAAGTAAATTAGACATTTTGTTAAAATTGTATACCCTTTCTAAATCAAACAATATTATTGCTCCATATTTGGTGCACTAGTAGATATAGGGATAAAAATGAAAAATACATTACTACTTATGGATTATGTTACATCTGTGTCTCTCATTACAAAGAAAGGGGACAATATTATGCCCCAAACTTCTTGCACTAATAGATATAGAGATAAAAATGAAATAAATACACAACATAATATAGCTAACTTCCTTTTTATTTTTTTGATAAATCTATTTGCATCATGATTACGGCATATAATACAAGTCCCACTCTCCACTTCGCACCAAATTTGACGCAACACTTTTCGCACCAGTTATGACGCAAACTTCTAAACAACCCACACACTAGTGAATTTTTCAACCACTTTTGATTGGAATATGCATAATTACATAATTTATTACATCAGCCAATCTGATTCAAGTATACATTTTAAACTATCACTAATTAATCAAATTGTTCCTTCTCTTGAATTTCTTTTTCAGTAAAAAATGTCATCTTATATGCCAGCCCATTTTGTTACACCTGTGTAGGGGTGGTTTTTAAAACTAGATTGCAATTGGGAAGGGTTACATAGGTACACAGAGAAAATCATTTATTAAAAAAACATGAGATAAAAGCATATCATGACTTCTATAAATACAAATACACATTAATTTATGTGAAAGTATCATATAACAGATTTTTTTGTATAACAAATAAATATAAAAATAACTTTCTATGAGATATTGTTTGTTGAGGTATAAATCTAGCTATTTCTTTGACATTAACAGATGAAAAATAAACGATTAGCTTTAGAGAAATGTGCTTTTTCTTAGACAGTAATGAAATGGTAAAAATAAAGTTGGGAAAAAACAGAATAACCGCAATATCGATGACTGTCAGTTAACAACAGTCCGATGCTCAGCGCGCGGTACTTGACGCGCATGTTTTTGACTGTTTTTTTAATAAATAAGAGCATCGTATGCAGATCCGCAGCAGTGATGTCTGGCGAGCGTATTGACGCCGGCGAATGCATGAGATTGACGCTTTGATAAATATCCCCCAATGTGTGAAACAATGAAAAGTAACATAGATTTGCAGCCACCAAACAGCAGCTAGCTCCCAGTAATGCATTGCTGCTCCTGAGCTTGCTTAGGTATGCTTTTCAACAAAGGATACCAAGAGAATTAAAGGGACACTAAAGCAAAAATAAACTTATATGATTCAGAAAGAGCATGCAGTTTAGGTTTGGAGCAATCTAATTTTGTGAATGTTTGATTCTAAGTAACACTCGGACTGTCATGGTTGTTACTAACTGTACTGACTTCTTCATAACCATGTTTTAAATTGGGATTGCACAATCGTGAGTTCAAAAAGAACCTATTGCAAATTGATTCCATCCTCACCACTGCCAAACCATCTGAATGCCATTTGTATGTTGTCATGATGGGCATACTGGGTAGGATTGCTCAATCCCTATATTGCCACATCTAATATTTGTATTGTTTTTTTACAATATTTATATTTATTGTTTGTAAATGTACCACTTCCAGTTTGACCAGGGGCAAAACTGTCTGCCACTTAGTGCAGCAAGTGCAGTGGTACCAGGGCCCAAGTGCTGGGGGGTTAATAGCAGCCAGTCTATACTTAGGTGTGTGCAGAACGTTTACAATCCTTTTGTGGAAGAGCCTTTTATTAGTGCAGGTTGCAGGTCTATCTATCCTCAAAATCTTTATACAGAGCAGCATGTATATTATTACTATTGCTTACTGCTGAATTACCTTTGGGGGGGGGCAAAAAATAAATTTGAACCAGGGCCCTCTGTTGAGTAGGTGTGCTACTGAGTTTTGCATGATATTAAAGCAAGGTTAGGAATAGTGGTTTCTATTAGCAGGATTTATATTTTATTATACTGGATTTTAACAGTATTTGAAATGTAAAGTGTTAACCCGCACCCACGTAACATGCCATCTGCATAGAAGATGTTCAAACAAGACCAGGTTTTTATAGGGGACGAACCTTCATGCACGCTAAATCAAAACACTGTCACAACAGTGCATTTTAATGTGCTTGCACCTTTGTGGAAACAGTCGGCTAGATTACGAGTTTTGGCGGTAAGGCTGTGCGGTGCTAATGCTTAGTTTATGCTCACCGTTCACCTACAAACAACGCTGGTATTACAGGTTTTTTTAAACCCGGCGTTATCCGCAAAAAAGTGAGCGTAGAGCAGAATTTAGCTCCACATCTCACCTCAATACCAGCGCTGCTTACGTTAGCGGTGAGCTGGCTGAACGTGCTCGTGCACGATTTCCCCATAAGAATCAATGGGGCAGTTTCGGCTGAAAAAAAAGCTAACACCTGCAAAAAAGCAGCATAAAGCTCCTAACGCAGCCCCATTGATTCCTAAGGGGAAAATACATTTATGTCTACACCTAACACCCTAACATGAACCCTGAGTCTAATCTTACACTTATTAACCCCTAATCTACCACCCCCGACATCGCCGCAACCTGCATTATATTATTAACCCCTAATCTGCCGCTCCGGACACCGCCACCACCTACATTATACTTATGAACCCCTAATCTGATGCCCCCAACATCGCCGATACCTACATTATAGTTATTAACCCCTACTCTGCCGCCCCCAATTTCGTCGCAACCTACCTATAATTATTAACCCCTAATCTGCCGCCCCAACGTCACCGCCACTATAATAAAGTTATTAACCCCTAAACCTAGGGTGAGTAACCTCACAGGCCCTACTATGTAAAGAATTTACCCTATAGTAGGCATTATAATTATTATTAGATTCACCATCCAATGTGTAGACAGGCAATTAAAATGAACTAAATTAAAGTAATTTGCTGACGGAAAATAATTTGCATTGGGTAATTTGTAGGCCACAGAACAAATGTTTAGATTAACACTCAATAGCTTTAATTTTAGGTATGACCAAAACGTTTATTTTAGCGAACCCAGTAACTTCTCAGTGGGCGGCACGACTAAATGCTTTGGCTTAACAAACTAATCAAGATTAAGAAGTTGACAGTATTGCCACAACACTTGCTATATTTTGAGCTGCAAAATTAATTTGATGATTGATTGCAGGTTTGCCTGTCTTTGAGCAAAAAAGAAATTAACATAAAGCTTGTCTGACTGTGTTTCTTTGTTTTTTCCATGTAAATTGGCGTGTGCATGGTGACGTTTTTATTCAGAGCATCATAGACAGATGCAGCTCTATGGGCATAACTGAATTGGTAGGCAGATATTTTTTAGCTCTTCTTGTACTTTGATCAAGATTTAATTTATTTGCAAAAAATGCAACTGGACAGAGGACAATAGGATTTAGTTTGCAGTTCATAGTGCTATAGAAGTGCTATAGAATATTGTATAAAAAATTATGGAACGCTTACCCTTTTCGCTGCAAAGTGTCATACGCTATTCACATTTGTTTTTTTACTTTGTTAAGACAATGAAGTTGATTCCTTAGTATCGTTATTAAAACCATTATATAGTATGGTTTAGGTCTCGACTGAGTCAAACAAATGAAACCACAGGAATCTTTAAACTGTAGCTTGATTTCTACAGCTTTATTTCAAAAGACATGTATAAGATTAACAGCAGCACGCTATTTGTGGATAATCAAAATGTGGCAGCTTCTTATAAATGGAGCAATGATGACCCAGGTACCAGCATAATAACCCAATAGTAACGATATATTCCTGTGTAATTTACATTAAAAAATTTACATTTTTGATCAAATACGATTTTTTGGTGAAATTTTTTTTCCTGAATATTTATGTGTGAATGGTTCAATTGCTGGTTTTGTATGATTTTTAAATTACGATTTTCATTATATGTATCTCTTTCCCATACGAAAATGCAATATACGCCCCTTAACGAGACTCCCTGTTTTCAGTGTAAGAAGAGGCTTTAGATTATTCCACCAGCGAAATAGAAGTATTGGTGAGCATTCTTATATAACCTTGCCAGCACATAAACCTTTAGACAATCGGGCCTTTAAAAAGAACAATGGAAAAAATTAAGATTTTATAGTCTTACTGTCCTCCTTCCCGTACTGACAGCTTAATTTAATCTAAACTTTCTTGTTTACACAGTCTTTCTATAACCAGTAGTTCAATATTGAAATGTTTTACTACATACATTAAATGGACACTAAAGTCAAAATTAAACTTTCATGATTCAGACAGAGCTCTTGTTTTCAAACCTGTGCTTGGGCTTCTCTAACAGGCCAGATTTTGAGGATATCTGAACTGGAGCACAGGGGAAATAATCAGTTGATTAGTAAACATGGTTAATATACCTGTTCTCACCGAAGGTAATCCTGAAAATATGGCCTGCTAGGGAGGTTTGAGGACAGGGTTGAAAACCAATGAGATTTTGCATACTGTTTTAAGAGGCTTTTCCGTATACTTCCATTATTAACCCCTTAAAGACCGGGCATTTCAAACTAAAACTTCCCCAAAAGACCAGAGCATTTTTGCCATCACTCCAGACAACCCAAAGTATTGATCTAGGCCCATTTTGGTATATTTCCTGCCACTATTTCACCGCCAAATGCGAACAAATAAATTTTTTTTTTAACTTTTTCACAAACTTTAGGTTTCTCCCTGAAATTAGTTACAAACAGCTTGTGCAATCATGGCACAAATGGTTGTAAATGCTTTTCTGGGATCCCCTTTGTTCAGAAATAGCAGACATATATGGATTTGGCGTTGCTTTTTAATAATTAGAAGGCTGCTAAATGCCGCTGTACACCACACTTGTTTTATGTCCAGCAGTGAAGGGGTTAATTATGTAGCGTGTAGGGTTAATTTTAGCTTTAGTGTATAGGTTACCCTCCCACCTGACACATCCCACCCCCTGATACCTCTCTAATCCCTCTTAAACAGCTCTCTTCCCTCCCCCACCCCACAATGGTCACCCGCATCGCCAGTACTAAAATAAAAGGCTTTTTTAAAATAATTTTTTAAAATATATTTTCTGCAGTGTAGGATTCCCCCTTAACCCCCAGGGTATGGCGCTGGTCGTTAAGGGGTTAAATAGTGGGCAATCTTTTTATATACACACTTTTTGAGGCACCATTTGTACTTGTTGGTTATGCAATTCTACTGTATTTAATGGTCTTTAATATAAGATGTGTGTGTATGTGAGATGCAGTATAATGATGTGATTTTAAAGTCAACTGCAAAATCAGCTGCTATGTTAAAGGCTCATTAGTTGAAAATTCTTATGTGTTAGATGTGTTGCATTGTTGTTTGCATACAAATATTTGTTTAACCCTTTCTAATGGGGTTAAATACATAGTTAAAGTCAGTTCCAGAGCAGCAATGCACTATTGGGATGCAGCTGAACACATCTATTTAACTAACTCTTAGTAGTACACTGAAATAAACAGAAATAAATTAAAGAGTCTCTTAAAATTGCATCTGAACAATAAATGCTTAATTTTTAATTATGTGACATCTTTTTCTTCTTTGTTTTCTTTTGGTTTGCTCATATACAACTATATTTCTTTTTCTTTTTTAAATATACCAATGTGCCAATATGACCCAAGTCATATTGTCTTCTTGTTTTCATCTTGTGACTATTTGGTAAAGCCAGAACATTTTTTATACACATTAACAATTCCCTCATTGTTCCTCAATCCAGGAGATGCAACGTATTGTTAAAGGAATATTAAAACCCAAATGTTTTCTTTCATGATTCAGATAGAGCATGCAATTTAGCCACCAATCAGCAAGCGCTACCCAGGTGCTAAACCAAAAATGGGCTGGCTCCTAAGCTTAAATTCCTGCTTTTTAAATAAAGATAAGAGTAAATTAGAAAGTTGCTTAAAATTGCCTGCTCTATCTGAATCATGAAAGAAAAAAATGTGGGTTTCAAATCCCTTGAGTGCTAACAACGTCTCTGAGCCGTCGCAGAGTTTCCCACTCAGGTGCTAACGACGGCTCAGAGCCGTCGCTAGCACTCTCCCACCTTGAGGGAGATCTGGGGCTCCTACCCCGGCGATCAGGCCTGTATAGTGACAGGCATCGCCGGGCCTTCACGTTATGTGTGGTGACATCACACGCAATGACGTGATAACATCACCGCGCAACTTTATTTAAACTTAAAAATGTTAAGTATAGGGAAACGGGGCATGCTGCTTAGAAACCTGTATCTCAGGCATCTAAGCAGCTACAGACCCCCAAGACCCACCGTTAGAAAGGTAATCGCCTAACATTTCAAACAGTTTAAGTTTTGGGGATCTAGGAAAAGAAAAAGAAAAAATAATTAAAAAAACTTTGAACAACTTTGCACCCAGGTGTGAAAAAGTGCTTAGCACTCAAAGGGTTAATTGCAGTGAGGAGATCTGTGTTGCTTTCTTGCCATTGCATTGCATACCTTTTTATGGTTACATTTTACAAAAACTTATACACCTTAGATTCTTAACAGAAAATTAGCTGAGATTATTTTTTGTTGCATTCAGGTTATTTTTAGTTTACCTTTCAGTATGCACATTGCCCTATGTTCTGTAGGTTGTTAATGGTTTCAGCACAGTAGCTTAGTGGGAAAATAAATCAGACTTCATGTATTAAACACCTTGTCTCTCTGCAGGTTTAGAATCTGTCTTGCTTTTGATGTGGCGTTGCAAGACATCTAGTGTTAGATATGAAAGAATGACAACTAAAATCAAGGCACTACCCTGGAAAATGTGACAAGCAATAATCCCTAGACTAATTAATGGTGTCTGTGATTTTGCACACAATTTCAGAATGTGCCCAAAGAACATCCCTATTCAGTTTACTTCAATTATTTTAAGTCTCTTTTAGGGCTTTGAATATGTGGATTGTCAATTTGCAAATCTATGCAAACAAGAGCTAGCATAAAGGACCTAAAATTATCTTTCATCATGGGTTGTGACGTTGGGACTTGCAGGTTATATTGAAAAAAGTCACTGCATTTTCTTTGGCATTTTACTTCCTTTCTCAAAAGAACATTAGACACAATAGAACTGCATAACCAACAAATGCATTTTAAAAAGACAATCTAATAATACTCACTTTGAAATTCAGATGAGTAGTTTATTTTTTTGGGACAAATTTCAACGTTTATTTTTATGTTTTTGACCAATGTATCATGTGACAGCTATCAGCCAATCACAAACTCATATACATATAAAGAGTTACATTTAAGAAGCTCCAACGTGAGTTTCGGAGCCCTTTCGGCTTCAGGTTCGCAGGAGCGAGCCTTCAGCTGAAAGTTAACATATTATGCCAACTGTTTGTGGCAGATGTCAATCCCGCCTCCTGAGATTTCCGACTGGGGAGATTGACAGCCCCTGCTCACGCAACTGGCTGAGTGTGAGCAGGGGCAGGGTTGCACACTTGTGATAGTGGGTAATAGTAAATGTGGGCAGCAGATTGCTGCCTGCTAGAAGCAAAACTGGATGGACAGGGGCGAAGATGTATGCCCCTGTATGCCCAGTCTTTCTTAAATGTTGGCCATATATACTGTAAAACCTTGCACATTCTCAGCAGGAGCTGGTGCCTCAGAGAATGTGTATATAAAAAGACTGGGCATAATTTTTGATAATAGCAGTATTTTTTTAAAAAATTGCATGCTCTCTTTGAATCATGAAACTTTATTTTTGTCTTTAGTGTTTTTTTAAATATAGTCACTAAGGGGGGTGGGGCTTGGAGGAGCTGGGTAATGGATGCTTAAGGGCCTTGCTCCATGCAGTACAGCAGAATAAAGGTGATGATAAATTTAAATAGGCATCTATATTGGTTCGCAAGGGATAGTACTGCAGCCTAAGCATCTGTGCAATATTTCGGCAACTCTGGAGAGGCAACAGAGATGGCATTGGAGGACTGACTGGAGAGGCCTATAGACAAGCAAGCCGGACGCCATATCTCTAGCCCTAGTGGTGCAGCAGAAGGAGAGCCGTAAGACTCACGCTGTGACGAACAGAGGTAGGAGGAAGACCGTATTCATACTCTGGATATGAACAGACGGGCATCCGCAGGTGATGTGAGGACATAGTGGACGTTAGAGATAGCAGGGCATAGAATAACGGGTCACCTCACGTGCATAAGCAGTCAGGAAAATAGACTCCGCATGGGGTAAATAGGACACCGTGTAGCCAAATATGGACTGGAAGTGGCCCACCATGCCAGGCTGATAGAGTAAGAGACAGTTAGAGATGGAATCCTGAAAAGCCAAAATCACTGGGAATCGCTGTGCAGAGTAAAGGCCCTTTAATATAAATATACTGCCTACATAACCATTGCTGATGATAATAGCAACTGAACCTCAGTGTATTTACAATCCCACATGCGAGCATAAATGAAACAACATCACTGAGGGCATAAAATATTTGCCTGACATGCTCTATATACTCGTGTCTCCCCATTCTATATATTAGCAGGGGAAGTGGGACTGAGGGCTCTGTTCGGAGGTTTTCTATCTTCTACCATATCAATACTTGCACTCACTTTTGAGATGAAGTACTAGTGACACACTGAGAGTATCATTAGGCGGGAAGAGGCAGACTATAATAATGGTGGCTAAAAAGAACACAAAAGCTACCCCACTGAACAAACAGTCAGCTGCCAATCTTTTTTTTTAAACCCTTGAAGGGCAAAAAACCTCCGGATCCACAAACACATATATCAGATGAGGATGAAGACCCTGCTGCAAGCTCTCAGGCTACAAGTGAAGATTTAATACCAATTACAAAAGCTGACCTTGAGCATTTGGTCTCAAAGCAAGACATCAATACAAATTTTGAGAAACTTCTAGAAAAGATGGAAACATTACAGAAAACTGTGACAAGCAGTCTAGCAGACCTCAAACAGGAAGTAGTGGATCTGTGAGTGAGAGTAAACACCTTAGAAGAAATTGGGGACACTATGGTCGAAGGAATAAATGCCATGACGAACCAAGTCTCCTCTCAGCTACAAGAAATAGAGGATATATATGATAAGCTAGAAGACTTGGAGAATCGCAGCTGTAGCTGCAACATACGATTAAAGGGAGTTCCTGAATCTGTAAACCCTAAGGAATTAACTGCATATCTACTGTAAACCCTAAGGAATTAACTGCATATCAAGAAAAAGAAGAAATCCTAGCAGCAGCGAGGGAAAATCCTACATTTAAGTACCAGGGGAACGTTATTCAGTTCTACTAGGATTTATGCCTGAGGACGCTGCAGAGGAGAAGTGCCCTACGCCCATTTACACTTCTCTTAAGGAAAAATCAAGCGCCATATCGATGGGGTTTCCCTTTTGCACTCCATATTATGAGGGAAAATAGTACAATCTACATTAAAGATCCTCAGGAGATACCGGAAGCGTGCCACAGAAAATAATTGGAACCCATGCAAAATGTGGAATCCACGGATAGCATTCTCCAATCGGGAAAATCTCTCCAGAAGAAATGTGAAAAGTGAAGAACCTAAATCATCAGGAGGAAATTCTCACCTACAAAGACTGAGGTAACTCAGAATTCTGCCTAAGGATTCTTGTCTGAAGAACAGGTACTTTTTACAAGTACACGAGGACCCTCATGAAAATGGGCCAGACAGCAGATGAGTATGTTGTTGCTCTTTTTCTGTTTATCCTACACCCAGTCTAGTCGGAGAAGTGAAACAATATATTTAGGCCACGAACAATGGCCTACTTAGAGTTGACTGTCAGTAACGTTGCTCTCTAGAGTTAACATTAAGGAAAGTTAATTTTTGTGACGTTGTACCATTGCAAAAATGCACAGTTTATTTTTTAATCTTATAAGATTGGGATAATTTAGATTTAAGATTAAGGAAATGAAAATACTATGTAAACAGTATATAAAAATCACCATAGGAACTACACTATCTTTAGGTTGTTACAAAACTGCACTTTTTGTATAAAATGTTGCTTTGTCCCAAAAGGACAAAATTTTTTATTGTTAATTATCATTGTTGTTGTTGTTTATAGTTTTTTCTACTTACTACGTGTATAACTGTGGACCAGGTGAGAGGGGTTGGAGAGTTGGAGGCAAAGATCTTGCAAGGCATTGAGCGACACACTCATTATAACTATTCAAATACTATTCCAGCAAACATTAGCGCATAGAGGAAGAGGAGAGATAGGCAAATAGGAACTGTTGGCGAATGACTTAAAATTAATTTCCCACAATGTAAGGGGTCTCAATACAGATAACAAAAGGCGTACTGCCATGATACAATATCTAAAGCTAAAAGTCAATGTCATTTTCCTACAGGAGACGCATTTTGTAGCCCAGGCAATGCCGAAGTATTGGTCACAACAATTCCCCCAACACTATCACTCTACAACAGATTCTAAAAAAAGGGGAGTGACAATCCTATTACACAAATCAACACCAACAACACAGACATAATGTCATAGTTAAGTCAATTAGGGACTCGCTTGAGGCCCATAACCTTATTGATTCTTGGGTAGCGGTGGGTGATTCTAAACATGACTTCACATATTACTCACCAGCACATAAATCTTACTCCCTAATCTGGTCTCTTCAGGAACCCAAGCGTGTGTTTGGTCGGACCACTCATTTGTTTTCTTAGAACTCTCAGGTATACTGAATTTCCATAGACATAGATCCTGTACATATGACCCAACACTACTTAGGAACCCAGAGATTTATGGGAGAATAATAAAAGCACTCCAGGAATACTGGGAGATGAATGTAGGCTCCAATAGGAATCCCTTAGAAACTTGGGCTGCCCATAAACCTTTCTTGATAGACCTACTCATTAAAGAGTAATCGATATACACAAACAAATCAGTTCAGATTGTAAATGCACTTCGAAGAGAGGTTGAAAGGCTTGAGAGAAACCACCAACACACCTTGTGTTCTAGAGTCTATAAGACTCTCCTGTCCAAAAGACAGGAGTTAGCTAAAATACTAAACGAGTCATCTATTAGAGCGGCTAAAAGATTAAAGCCCATTATTATGTTTATTCAAATAAACCGGATAAATATCTGGCATTTAAGCTGCGAGAAAGAAATACATTTTTCTCTATCGCCACAATATACAAGAAAAACGGGTCCCTCACATCAAACCCACAGGAAATAACAGAAAGTTTTCCTCAATATATGAGCTTCTATATGATAGGAAGAAGGTGTCTCCCTCAAGGGATATTTTAATGCAAACGAGAAGACTTATAATAAGGCAAATTTTAACACAATTAGGGAAGCAGATTTAACAGACCTTAATTCAGAGGTTACGGCTACTAAGATCTTGACAGTAATTAGGCACCTTAAGGCAAGTAAGGCGGCGGGCCCAGACGGCCTTACGGGGGAATATTACAAACTTTTTAAGAAAGACCTAATACCCCACTTAGTAAAATTTTGTAAAGGTATATTGACAGGGTGGGACCTACCTCAAGAGATGCTACAGGTCAAGATTGTAGTAATCCCAAAAGCAGGGAAGAATACAAAATGTTGTCTAAGCTATAGGCCAATTTCCCTGATAAACCAGGATATTAAAATGTTTACAAAAATTATTGCGAAAAGGCTAAAAATGATTTTACCCTCACTGATCCAAGATCAGGTGGGATTTGTCAGAGATAGGGAAGCCCCTGATAATGTCATAAGAATAATAACCCTAGTGGATTGCTTAGCAACAACTGAGAAACCGGCCTTACTGCTATCATTTGATGCGGAAAAAGCGTTTGATAGGGTGGACTGGAATTTCATGTTTCAGGTCCTGGATGCCATGGGGTTTTAGGGTGCCTTTATTCAGGCACTTAAAAATATATATTCATGGCCGATGGTGATGGTAGGAGCAGCGGTATACGTGTCAAGGCACACAAATATTTTAAATGGGACTCGTCAAGGGTATCTGCTCTCGCCGTTATTTTTCGTTATTTGCATAAAACCACTTGCATCTCTTATTAGACAATTGGGAAACGTCTAAGGAGTTCAGTTAACACATACTGAACACAAACTTACACTGTTTACTGATGACGTCTTGTTGACTCTAACCAGACCTCTGATTTCATTGCCTAACCGTTATAGAATCTGACAGGAATTCTCAGATATATCAGGGTACAAGATGTTAGGCTCTCCCGATCTGCCTCCCGCCCCATACCAGGAAAATTATAGAAACTAACTTTGAATCCACATGGGTGAAAAGTCATATAACATATTTAGGAGTGAAACTGAATAGTAATTTTTCAGACCTATATAAGTTAAACTATGTCCCTATTTATAAAACTATCAGGAAAGACTTAGAAAAATGGAGAAGGGGTAACTTTTCGTGGTACGGGTGATTATCAGCTATACAAATTAATGTTCTTCCTAGAGTAATGTATTTCTTTCGGGCCATACCAATCAAAATTTCCCTGTCAGACTTGAGCTCTATGCAGGCAGATCTGTTATGTTTTCTGAGGGGGGATAGGAGGCCAAGAATAGCATCACAGCTTCTAAAGCAACATAGGCAGGTGGGAGTAGTGGGTGTTCCAAACCTTATAGAATATTACCAAGCCTCCAGACTGTCCCAGTCTACCATTCTGGTGAAGAATTTAAAGGAAATAACATGGCCGACAATAGAGGCAGAAATTGCAGGCTGCGATAGCCCAGCTGATATAATATGGGACCCAATTCTAAAATCAAATCTACTAAAATATAGATCTCAAGTGACATTGGAGACAGTACATATGTGGAATAGTTTAACCCAAAAGTTGAAACTCGGTTCACCTCAATCCTTGCTGTTACCTATTAAATTTTTAATATCCCTAGAACACAGGAAGATTGTTGGGAAATGTGAAAATAAAGGGCTTTATAGGGTGGCAGATTTTCTAAATAACACTTGAGTGCTCTCTTTTAATCAGATCCGAGACAAGATTCAACCATATAAACTACATTGGTTTTTGTACTTACAGATATTATCAGCGATCACTAAATACTTGGCAAATAAAACCGACCAACCACCCACTACCTTAGAACGAATCTATAGTACTCCCTCCAGGGGGAAACATGTGATATCACAAATATACTTAATGATCCAAGAAGCAAAATATAACACCAAATCTTCCTTGGTGGAGAGATGGGAGAGAGACATAGGTGAGGTACTTGAGAAAAAGGAGGGGGACCAAATCTTGGTGAATTCTAGTAGAGAACTAATTAGTGCAGATATGAGGGAAAATTGTTTTAAAGCATCTTTCAGATGGTATCTTACTCCGGTGAGGACAGCACACTACACATCACAACAACAAGAGAACTGCTATAGGGGATGCCAATAGAGTCGGTCATATAGGCATATGGGGAGGGATTGTTCAAGAGTACAGCCCTTATGGAAGAAACTGTCAGAGCTGCTGGGTAGTTTGCTGGATGAGAATATCACACTAACAGTTTTACAAGCACTGCTGAATGATAGGGTGAGACCTTTCAACCCTACAATCAATACATTTATTAGAATTATTTGTACATGTACAAGAATATGCATAGCCAGGGAAGGAGGGAGCACCTACATGGTCAGAAGTGATAGACAAATTCAAGGATATCTATACATTGTCACAGGGCTCTATTGACCAATTCCAGAAAGTATGGTTTTATTGGATAATGAGGGAGGGTACTTGAGCATGCTTTTTACTTAGAATAAACTGAAAGGAGGGTATTTTTGGGTTGTTGATGAGGCCAGTTTCTTGTCTTGAATATACTAAACCACTCTATGCTTAGGTAGTTATCTAAAGAAAATATAATTAGCAACTTCATAGCACAGTTGTAGACAGCTCCCACTCTCTGACGAAGTTCCTGTAAATACCTTTGTGGGTGGGGGGTTTACGGTTTGATTTTTATTGTTTGATGTTTCTCTTTTTGTTTTTCTTTTATGGATTGTTTGATATCTTTCAGTGGTCAGTAAATATAATTCAACTCCATCTGTAATATAGGGTGCTGTAATCCTTGGCACCTGACACTAACAGATCCTTGACATGAAGTAATATAAAGGTGGGTAGTCCCATTTTCAATACAATACATCTAGGGATAAAGATGGGGACATATGTCAATAATGTTCAAATAATAAGGAGAAGAGGTCCCTAGAATCATGAAAGGAGGTTATCTATATGAAATATGTGAACTAACACCCTCTAGTGGTGAAAAACTGTTAAAATGCAATCTGAAAGAGGTGGGCTTCAAGGTCTAAGAAATTAGCATATGAGCCTCCTAGATTAAGCTATCAAATAAGAATACCAAGAGAACAAAGCAAAATTGGTGATAAAAGTAAATTGGAAAATTGTTTAAAATTACATGCTCTATCTGAATCATGAAAGTTTATTTTGGCCTAGACTGTCCCTTTAACTTTTGAATATCAAATATACCATTCAGATATTACATTTGAACAATGGTTTCCATAGACTTACATTGAAGTCTGTGAGAATCATCATTAAAACATGTAATAGAAGATATTTCTCTAAGAAGGAGTACCTACCCCATTGTTCCATTTTGTTGTAACCTAAGGATTAAAATGCTAATGATATATAAATTATTGCATGAGTGAACTTCTGACAATAAGCTAACAGACACACAGGGAAAAAATAGTCAGAGAACGTTGCACTTAATTAAAAATTGTTAGGTGAGAGTTATTTGCCTGTATGTAAAAGTAAATTTATTTTTGCTAATTTCAGTAATTACAAAGAAATATGAGATCAATTTGTTTAAAAATGTAATAAAAGAAAGGAAGGCATACAGCTTAAAACAACCATGTAATAATGCAATTTTAACCTCTAACATCTCTATATTAATCATCCAAAAATGCATGAAAGGTAATGAATTTTCTGTAGCCAGATATGTGTACACATTATCCTTTTTGGTGATCAAACATAAACTGTAACGATTTTTCCTGCAAGACACATGAAATATGGCAGTATCGGCACCAGCTGCACATACCCACATTCTTTTTTTCTTCTTCATCAAAATCTAGGTAGAAAGTACAGCCAATCAGATGTTGTACCATGCACCCCATTCAAAAACAACAGAGCGTGCTCCCATACGCACAGGCAGAATACTTTCAATTTTGAGTTCTCCTAATTAAACAGTGAATAACGAGAGCTTGCAAATTAGGGTGCATCAGCTTGCTCTGCTATAGTATGGCTGAATGGGGTGAGCAATATGGCTTCTGATTAGCTGTATCAACTTTGGTTAAAAAAATATGCTGAGTTTATTGGCAGTTGGTATGGCAGAACAAGTTTGTATGGTAGGATATTGTTGGTGTCCTTAAAGGACCCATTAGAATTTAGTAGAATTTAATAACTGATAAATACATAACAAAAAGTCTATTCAATAACACTTACTTTGATTTTGAAATGAGTAGTAGAATATTTTTGGGCAAATTTCAAAGTTAATCCAATGTTCCCTCTCCATGTATCATGTGATATCACTTTTGCACATACTCAGTAGGCGCTGGATCCTCAGAAAGTGTGCATATAAAAGAATGAGCACATTTTGATAACGGGACTATACTGGAAAGTTTTTTTAAATCGCATGCTTTATCTGAATTATGAAACTTTAATTTTGACTTTAGTGGCCCTTCAAAATATCCAACTGAAAGGCCCTCTAGCTAAGTGGTGTGTGACAGAATGCTGTATTTAAACCATATATGACAATAAATCATAGGAGAAGAGATTATCAGAGCAAATGAACTAAGGTAAAAATCTGCTATGTGAAAATGTTACTGTCTTCCTGTTTGTGAGACAAACACACATTTTGGATGTACTTAGTATGGTTTGGGCATGACCACATATTCCCTGATGAGATGCCCTACACATCTTAGAATCTAGAGAAAACTAGCTTAAGGCTCCAATTAATTCTCTAGGATTTTTACTCATTTCTCAAAGGTGAAAATTCAGAAGTCACAATCTTATCTGCACTTCTGCTACTGTAAAAAATAAAATAACATAAAAACAACCAAGAAAAAAATGTAAAAAACTGAAGCTGTAGTGTAGCAAAATATCTTATTGTTGAATTATGCAAAAACAAATGATTGATTTTGCTGGGAAAACAATATTTTTTAAATGAACTGAGAATTAATACAAGACTATTATTGGGTCACAAAAAAGAATATTGAAACCACCACTTATGATGAAAATTACAAGCCTACAGTACTGGCCATAGAAAAGATATGTAAACCAGATTCAGCAGCAGAAATCAACCTCCAAATTTAGGTAGGGGAAAGAGAGGAATAGACCAGTCTATTTGGGTTTGCAACATCTCTGAACATAATGAAATTGTATCAGCTGCCTACCTTAATACATTACAGTTTTTAAATTATTCAACATTGTAATTTTGCTAGCACAATTTACAAGGTTGAAACTCAGGAACAGTTGAAGTGTATAACCTATAAATAGAATGGCTTTTGTTGCTGGCCAATTGGGATGTATATATATATAGATATATCAGTACAGGACTGAACAAGCAATGTACATGGATAGCACTCAACAATTAGAAAAGCTTGTGTCAATATTAGATACTGGATAGAAAGGATCCATGCAAGAACATTCTGTCTGCATAGAGACGTTTAAAACTTAACTTTTATTTCAAAATAAAAACCAATTGAAATGATACACACAATTAAAAACACTGTAACATAAAGGGCCCCCCAAGGTTAGAGAATAAGGTACTGCTCCAGGTAGCAGTGGAATAAGAGAGTATAGGTACTCGGTACAATATAGTAACCTCTTAACAGTATAAACAATATAACCTGCCCACTGGGTGTGTGTATCTATTAGCAATATTCAAATCACACAGTGCCCAGATACTAGAGCAAAGTCTATGTCTAAGTGATTGATATTACAGATCTCCAACCGTCTAAGTAAGATCCTATTAGTTGAGTGGCACCTCTAATGGGGTATAATAGTAGGGTACAATGGCTACACCCAGAAGGCGATGAATTTAATATTATTAGAGTCAATATATATGGTGCCTTATAAATTGGGTTAGTATATATTGATATATAGACCCTGGATAGAGGAGGTGCAGTAAAGATAAGATCAATCCCTTACCCTCGTAAACGGAAGTAAGAATATAACTTGTAGCTGTAATCTATGACAGTCACCACTAAAAGGTAGTCGTATTATTCTATAGGTGCAATACCATAGATAACTAAGTAGGTATACTGTAGTTTAGGACGACAAACTACCCTCTCCCAATTAGTTAGGGGGGATAATTAGTAGTCAAGATTTTTCTTATAGTAAAAATTTATCCAAGGTAATTAACTGTACATATGGTTACTTGGAGGTAATGGTATAACACTGTGGGTATTACACCAGAGACGGTTGAGTAGGTATATTATTAATATTTATATGCCCGTTTTTTCTATAGTGAATAGGCGATTTAAGAAACAATATATTTTATTTCAACTTAGCAACAATCAGGTGTGTTTGGTGTGACTGTATTTATTTAGAAAGTACAAATCCGACTCCCAATTGGTTTTGGGGGGATCATTAATATTCAGAAGACCCAGCTGTATTTGCATGTGTGCAGTTTAACTTCTATCAGGTGTTTAACCATAAACACAATATCTATATATATATTTTTTGAGAGAAGAATGCAGTGTCAAATAGATCAATTTAACAGTCTGCCACAGTTGTCATGTGACTTTATGAATCAGTGTAATTAAACACCGCCAAGTTCTCCCCACTTTAAAGTGCTACCACTGAGTATCTTTCTGTATATTTCTCTTAAATATCTATGATTGTATCGTTCAAAAATAGTAATTAATTATTTAGATACTAGCCAGTGTGAGAGCGTAAAGGTTACACCTTAAGTTAGCGCATAAAGTTTCTACTGGTACTCCCAAAGGGGTAATAGTAGCGAGATTGTTACCAAATAAGATAAAAGATAATATTACCTATTATACCGTCCTGTCATTGACAGGAAATATTACAAAATAACAAATACCAAGGATACCGGAGCAGCACTAAATTATGTTTAGAAGGACTACCTAATAGTAACAAGTCAAAATAAGTTTTACGGAACTATAGGTAGACCCGCGAGGGCCGTTACAGCAATTTAAAACACACAACCGGAGAGGGACCTAAGCGTCCCTACTCCCCCTGACATGTTTCGCAAAAGAGCTTTATCAAAGGTGGGGCGGCCGGCTCTAATGCAGACATTTATAGGCTGAAGTATTCGTTACGTCAAGGTACTCCCTCAATGGTGATAGGAGAAGTGAATAGTACTAACACATTGGTTCTGCTGGGGGGCGCGGCTGACCAATCGAATGATCAGTACAATGACGTGTAAGGACGTTTCCATGGAAACGGAGGTAAACAGGAACACTGGAAAAAACACACAGACTGATAATCGGGTAAATCCCTGGATCGAACATTCAAGCTGATCGAATGTACGCTCAGTATAGCAACAAGAAGTATTTGCAATCATAGTTGAACCGATCAGTTCACTGTTCTCATATCGATCTGGGGATAAGATATTCATAGGTAAATTACGGATTTATCATGGGACACATTATAAAAACCGGCACGACGTTATTGGTCACAGATACACATATGATGTATGTTGTTATGAAAAGAACCAATAACCGGTATCCTTGGTATTTGTTATTTTGTAATATTTCCTGTCAATGACAGGACGGTATAATAGGTAATATTATCTTTTATCTTATTTGGTAACAATCTCGCTACTATTACCCCTTTGGGAGTACCAGTAGAAACTTTATGCGCTAACTTAAGGTGTAACCTTTACGCTCTCACACTGGCTAGTATCTAAATAATTAATTACTATTTTTGAACGATACAATCATAGATATTTAAGAGAAATATACAGAAAGATACTCAGTGGTAGCACTTTAAAGTGGGGAGAACTTGGCGGTGTTTAATTACACTGATTCATAAAGTCACATGACAACTGTGGCAGACTGTTAAATTGATCTATTTGACACTGCATTCTTCTCTCAAAAAATATATATATAGATATTGTGTTTATGGTTAAACACCTGATAGAAGTTAAACTGCACACATGCAAATACAGCTGGGTCTTCTGAATATTAATGATCCCCCCAAAACCAATTGGGAGTCGGATTTGTACTTTCTAAATAAATACAGTCACACCAAACACACCTGATTGTTGCTAAGTTGAAATAAAATATATTGTTTCTTAAATCGCCTATTCACTATAGAAAAAACGGGCATATAAATATTAATAATATACCTACTCAACCGTCTCTGGTGTAATACCCACAGTGTTATACCATTACCTCCAAGTAACCATATGTACAGTTAATTACCTTGGATAAATTTTTACTATAAGAAAAATCTTGACTACTAATTATCCCCCCTAACTAATTGGGAGAGGGTAGTTTGTCGTCCTAAACTACAGTATACCTACTTAGTTATCTATGGTATTGCACCTATAGAATAATACGACTACCTTTTAGTGGTGACTGTCATAGATTACAGCTACAAGTTATATTCTTACTTCCGTTTACGAGGGTAAGGGATTGATCTTATCTTTACTGCACCTCCTCTATCCAGGGTCTATATATCAATATATACTAACCCAATTTATAAGGCACCATATATATTGACTCTAATAATATTAAATTCATCGCCTTCTGGGTGTAGCCATTGTACCCTACTATTATACCCCATTAGAGGTGCCACTCAACTAATAGGATCTTACTTAGACGGTTGGAGATCTGTAATATCAATCACTTAGACATAGACTTTGCTCTAGTATCTGGGCACTGTGTGATTTGAATATTGCTAATAGATACACACACCCAGTGGGCAGGTTATATTGTTTATACTGTTAAGAGGTTACTATATTGTACCGAGTACCTATACTCTCTTATTCCACTGCTACCTGGAGCAGTACCTTATTCTCTAACCTTGGGGGGCCCTTTATGTTACAGTGTTTTTAATTGTGTGTATCATTTCAATTGGTTTTTATTTTGAAATAAAAGTTAAGTTTTAAACGTCTCTATGCAGACAGAATGTTCTTGCATGGATCCTTTCTATCCAGTATCTAATATTGACACAAGCTTTTCTAATTGTTGAGTGCTATCCATGTACATTGCTTGTTCAGTCCTGTACTGAATCTGTTTCGTATGTCTCTCTCCACATATGTACAGCACCCGCCCTCGAGCTATTGATTATGGTTCCCCCTACTATGTGGGACTGATTATAATTATTAGGGCAACAATTCCAGTAGTGCCATCGTCATCCCTTTTCTCCTTGTATGACAAGACTGTATTGCTGTTGTTTCAACAGTTTCTAGGACGATAGAGCACACTACCTAACTAATCCTTATATTTTTGATTGTGATAGATAGTCCGTGACACAGAACAAGAACATAAAAATGGCTGATATTATGAGCAAGGACCGCACGGAAAGACAGTCTAAAAGATCAATAGACTTAGATAATATGTTTAAAAATACATCAAGGGAAAATGTAATATCCTCATTATCATTAGATGCTGCCCTAAAAGAGGTACACAAAAACATGCTCAAACAAGAAAAAGTATGGTGGGATCAAAAGTTTTTTGACAGATACATTGAACAAAAACTCATCCCGAGAGGCTTGAGGATTCAACTGTTCCCGGCCTACGAATTTGAAAACCCAATCCTGACAGAGGAATGGGAGACTGCTCTCTCTGAATGTTCTGCCAAACTTATGAACATCCTTGTTAAACATGACAAGGAAAAGTATGAAAAATTAGAAACATTAATCCAGGAACAGTACACTCAAATAAAAACTTTTGAAACTAATAATGATTTCGAAAAATTATACAAAAACTATCAGAAGGAATTAGATCAATACATTAAAGAAATTAAAGACACCAAACAGGGCAAATTGATCAGAGACATAAATGACTTTAAAGAAAAAAAGATTTACAAGTGGAGAAGGAGGAATTTTTATAATAATACATCTAGATCCTACCAAAACAACACAATCCAAAGTGATGTGTCTGATACTGATGGTGAGGAAAATGAGACCTTAGAGGACAACAGCACTCCGTCTACTTCCTCAACCACAAATTTCACTTTACCATCAAGGAATAAAAGAAAATCTTTTTTAGATTCTGGCATACAAGACGAGGCCGAACCTCCAGACGAGGTAAAAAATTTAAACAAAAGGCCCACCCGATCCAGGGGTCACCCCAGAGTGTCGCACAGAGGAGGAGGTCGTACGACAAGGAGAGCAGCCAGTCCGTTCTCCCAGATGCGATTACAGCACTAAAAGTGATTAATCTCTCGGAGCATACACTGTCCTCAATGGATATATCTGTACTGTCCAAAGGCCTATCATATTGTCCCACTGGTACTTTGAACAAATTCGAAGTAATTAAAGACATACAGCTTTTCGTTAGAAAATTAGGCTTAAAAAAGTTTTTTGCTAAAAAAACTGATCCCAGCTTCACAGAAGATGATTTGGCTGCCCTTAGTGATTTGGAACAATTATCTGAAGAAACCAGTCAGGAAGCAACCAACTGGAGGAATAATTTAAAAACCAAATCCAAATTTATCCCTAAAAATACCACTTCCTCCCATTTAGACACATTCAACCAATTAGTCTGTCAGGAAATTTCACAAATGAGAACTCCCCACTCAGGAAGCAATTTAAATTCGGAAGAGAAATTGGCTTTGAAAAAGATACAAGATTGGGACGATGTGGTAATCAGGGAGGCGGATAAAGGTGGCAATATTGTCATTTGGCCCAAAGAAATGTATATTAAACAGGTGGATAAACAACTAAAAAACAGACAATGTTATCAAAAACTGTTTAGCAATCCAAGTGAGGCTTACCAGAAAATATACAATAAGATCATTAAAGAGGTCAATGATAGAGGCATAATAAACACCCTGGAAACCAAATTTCTATCTGTTAAAGAACCTAAAGTAGCCACATTCTATCTCATCCCGAAAGTCCACAAAAATATTAACACACCGCCGGGTAGGCCAATTGTTTCGGGCAATGAGTGCCTCTCTGAACATGCCAGCCAATATGTCGATTACCGGCTTAGAGAATATGTTGAAGCTTTACCGTCGTTCGTAAAAGACACGATGGAGGTGCTACACAGGATAGACAATATTAATGTCAAGAAAGAAACATGGTTAGTGACTGCTGACGTCGAGGCCCTCTATACATCTATTGCCCATGACCGTGGCCTTAAAGCAGTGGAGTTCTTTTTAGAAGAGGGTTCAAAAGAGGAACCCATGCATGATTCATTCATTTTGAAATTATTAGAATTCATACTGAAATACAATTTCTTCACTTTTGCTAACCAATTCTACTTACAAATACAAGGCACGGCCATGGGCACGGCCTGTGCACCCACCTATGCCAATCTCTTCCTCGGGTGGTGGGAGCGAAAATGTGTGTTCACGGATTCTATGACCGAAGAGACGAACCAGATACCTCTCTGGATTCGGTACATAGATGACATCATGTTCCTTTGGGAAGGCACACGAGAGGATCTGGATATATTCTTAAGTAAACTTAATGATAATTCTTTGAATATCAAATTAACTTACAATTTGAGTCAATCTAAAATTTTTAGATTTGACCATCTTTAAGGATGAAGATGGTAAAATCCATACAGATCTATACCGTAAACCGTGCCCATGCACCCGGAACCACCAAATCACTACCCATTGGGGAATTTCTCCGGATCAGACGAAACTGTAGTGATCTGGATTTATTCAAATCACAAGCTAAAGATCTGGAGAAGAGATTAGTCGACCGAGGATACAGCAAACGCGGGATCAAAAAAGCAAGGACCAGGGCGCTCAAAATGGAACGGTCAGATTTACGCAGAAAAAAGACCAAAAAAGACCAAGATGCCCAGACCAGATTAATACTAACCTACAATCCATCTGTGCACCTAATAACCAGAATTATCAATAAACACTGGTCCATTCTCCAACTAGACCAAGATCTGAAACCAAATATTGGGGACTCTGTTAAAGTTGGATACAGAAGAAGTAAAAATATTAAGGACCTTGTATCTACAAGTCACTTCCAAGTGAAGAAAACTAAGACAGCCATTGTCCCTGGTTCTTTTCCGTGTGGCTCATGTTCTAGCTGCAAACACATCATAAAAAGTGACAGCATCCATGATAGATTCGGACGAACACATCGTATAAAACATTACATCAGTTGCACTACTCAAAGTGTCATATACGCTTTACATTGCCCCTGTCCGAAGATATATGTTGGCATGACGAGCCGCAAGTTACATCGTAGACTGCAAGAACATATTCGAAACATTAAAAATGCAGGTAAAGACCTGGAAGAGGATAAGCCCTTGACTTCTGTGGCTCTACATTTTTTGCAATACCATCAATCTAATCCTTCAAGACTGAAATGCCAGGGAATGGAAAAAGTTTCCCTTGGCATTCGGGGGGGCAACTCGGGGGGGCAACTTGGAGCAAGCTTTGTTAAGATCAGAATGTAGGTGGATCTACTTGCTTGATTGTGTTGACCCAAAGGGACTCAACGAACAGAATAACTATGCTTGTTTCTTATAATATCAAAATTCCTTATGAACAAATCTAGTACCATTATTTGGCATAAACCTGAGGAGATTCTAAATTAAAGGGGTTCTCTGCCTTGGCTACCCCTTTCCAGACTTTCAAACTCCACATTTATTTACCCTCGTTCCTCCCTTCCCAAATAGAGGTTTATTTTTTCATCATAACACCAATTATTTTTATTTGTATTTGCATATTTATTCTTACCTTTGTTTAAAGCACAGTCTATGTGGTGTAATTATACTCCACAACCCAAGAAGGTGATTTTCACTATTTTCACTCTTATCCATCCTTTGGTTATTTCCACACCCCATTGGGATTATGTAAAAAATACATTCCATTTACTCATCATCACTATGTGGAACTTATATTTATTTCATTATTAATGTTCACATTTCACCACATCTGATTATTACCCCCGTATACATAATTTTTAATTAAAATTTGCACCATTATGTTTTTAACATTCAGGGACCATAAAAGCCCCCTTATTACGTATCACAGTCCTTTGATGTTCACATTTTTTCCCACACTCCCCCCATCTTAGTAATTCACAGCTTAATTTAAATGTTTTTTCACATGATCACATCCTCACTTCCCAAAGGCAAACTGTTGCCTCTCACCATCACCTTCTTAGAAATCCCTTCGAGTTTATATTGTCATCGGGGTCTGAGGTGCATACTATTAAAATAAAAATAAAAACATGCTTGATATAAATTTAGTATCTCCCACTGTTATTCATATATTTCTTTATTTTCCCTTCCTCCCCTCCCCCCTTTTCTATTAGTGTCTTATACAGCTGGATGGGTATTCATATTATGCATGGGAACGGAGGATGACCCCACGATATCCTTTGACCTTGCCACTGATTATAATCACCTCTGTTGTTGATATTGCTATTTTTATTGTTATAAGAGCATACATTTCACTTGTATCTGTGACCAATAACAGCTTGCCCGTTCTTATAAAGTGCCTGACGATATGAATGCACATGAACGGAGGACCACTCCAAGATAACCTTTAATTCAATCACTGATTAGTATCACCCCTGTTATTGGTTCTTTTCATAACAACATACATCATATGTGTATCTGTGACCAATAACGTCGTGCCGGTTTTTATAATGTGTCCCATGATAAATCCGTAATTTACCTATGAATATCTTATCCCCAGATCGATATGAGAACAGTGAACTGATCGGTTCAACTATGATTGCAAATACTTCTTGTTGCTATACTGAGTGTACATTCGATCAGCTTGAATGTTCGATCCAGGGATTTACCCGATTATCAGTCTGTGTGTTTTTTCCAGTGTTCCTGTTTACCTCCGTTTCCATGGAAACGTCCTTACACGTCATTGTACTGATCATTCGATTGGTCAGCCGCGCCCCCCAGCAGAACCAATGTGTTAGTACTATTCACTTCTCCTATCACCATTGAGGGAGTACCTTGACGTAACGAATACTTCAGCCTATAAATGTCTGCATTAGAGCCGGCCGCCCCACCTTTGATAAAGCTCTTTTGCGAAACATGTCCTAACATGTTTCGCAAAAGAGCTTTATCAAAGGTGGGGCGCTTAGGTCCCTCTCCGGTTGTGTGTTTTAAATTGCTGTAACGGCCCTCGCGGGTCTACCTATAGTTCCGTAAAACTTATTTTGACTTGTTACTATTAGGTAGTCCTTCTAAACATAATTTAGTGCTGCTCCGGTATCCTTGGTATTTGTTATTTTGTAATATTTCCTGTCAATGACAGGACGGTATAATAGGTAATATTATCTTTTATCTTATTTGGTAACAATCCCGCTACTATTACCCCTTTGGGAGTACCAGTAGAAACTTTATGCGCTAACTTAAGGTGTAACCTTTACGCTCTCACACTGGCTAGTATCTAAATAATTAATTACTATTTTTGAACGATACAATCATAGATATTTAAGAGAAATATACAGAAAGATACTCAGTGGTAGCACTTTAAAGTGGGGAGAACTTGGCGGTGTTTAATTACACTGATTCATAAAGTCACATGACAACTGTGGCAGACTGTTAAATTGATCTATTTGACACTGCATTCTTCTCTCAAAAAATATATATATAGATATTGTGTTTATGGTTAAACACCTGATAGAAGTTAAACTGCACACGTGCAAATACAGCTGGGTCTTCTGAATATTAATGATCCCCCCAAAACCAATTGGGAGTCGGATTTGTACTTTCTAAATAAATACAGTCACACCAAACACACCTGATTGTTGCTAAGTTGAAATAAAATATATTGTTTCTTAAATCGCCTATTCACTATAGAAAAAACGGGCATATAAATATTAATAATATACCTACTCAACCGTCTCTGGTGTAATACCCACAGTGTTATACCATTACCTCCAAGTAACCATATGTACAGTTAATTACCTTGGATAAATTTTTACTATAAGAAAAATCTTGACTACTAATTATCCCCCCTAACTAATTGGGAGAGGGTAGTTTGTCGTCCTAAACTACAGTATACCTACTTAGTTATCTATGGTATTGCACCTATAGAATAATACGACTACCTTTTAGTGGTGACTGTCATAGATTACAGCTACAAGTTATATTCTTACTTCCGTTTACGAGGGTAAGGGATTGATCTTATCTTTACTGCACCTCCTCTATCCAGGGTCTATATATCAATATATACTAACCCAATTTATAAGGCACCATATATATTGACTCTAATAATATTAAATTCATCGCCTTCTGGGTGTAGCCATTGTACCCTACTATTATACCCCATTAGAGGTGCCACTCAACTAATAGGATCTTACTTAGACGGTTGGAGATCTGTAATATCAATCACTTAGACATAGACTTTGCTCTAGTATCTGGGCACTGTGTGATTTGAATATTGCTAATAGATACACACACCCAGTGGGCAGGTTATATTGTTTATACTGTTAAGAGGTTACTATATTGTACCGAGTACCTATACTCTCTTATTCCACTGCTACCTGGAGCAGTACCTTATTCTCTAACCTTGGGGGGCCCTTTATGTTACAGTGTTTTTAATTGTGTGTATCATTTCAATTGGTTTTTATTTTGAAATAAAAGTTAAGTTTTAAACGTCTCTATGCAGACAGAATGTTCTTGCATGGATCCTTTCTATCCAGTATCTAATATTGACACAAGCTTTTCTAATTGTTGAGTGCTATCCATGTACATTGCTTGTTCAGTCCTGTACTGAATCTGTTTCGTATGTCTCTCTCCACATATGTACAGCACCCGCCCTCGAGCTATTGATTATGGTTCCCCCTACTATGTGGGACTGATTATAATTATTAGGGCAACAATTCCAGTAGTGCCATCGTCATCCCTTTTCTCCTTGTATGATATATATATATATATATATATATATATATATATATATATATATATATATATATATATATATATATATATATATATAAAATATATCACAGTAAATAATGTTTCAGAGTCAAGTCAATTGATGGAGGAACTCCAGCCTCTCTGGAGGCAGTACAAGTGCAGTTTTTAGAGGTATTTCACAGCAAAATATGCAATAATGTGTTAGGAAGTTGGTAATCACTGTACAATATAACTTTCTCTAATCACCCTCTAAAACATTTAAATTTTCATCTTGCCTTTATTGCTAACAAATAATTTATTCCAGATAAGGGGGCATATTTACAAAGTTTTTTTTATAAATACAAATGTAAATAAAATGTAGTTAACCCTTTAAAGGGACGGGAAACCCAAATTTTTTTCTTTCATGATTCATATAGAGCTTATAATTTTGACCAACTTTTCCAAATGACTTCTATTATCACATGTGCTTCATTCTCTTGGTATCCTTTGTTGAAAGAGCAGCAGTGCCGTGCTGAGAGCTATTTGAATATACTGGTTGAGCCAATAAAAAGAGGCATAAATGTGAATCCATCGTTCAGCAGCTAGCACCCAGTAGTGCATTGCTGCCTACAGAGGTGTACCAAGAGAATGAAGCAAATTAGATAATAGATTTAAAATGGAAAATCGTTTAACATTTTATGGTCTAGTTTAATTTTGACTTTACTGTCACTAAATAAAAAAGTTGATTTAACACAAGTGGTAAAAAAAATGTTAGACAGACTGAGCTGTTCTGCGAATTATATAGAAATAATATGAACAACCTAATTAATCTCATGTTTTTCTTATTTTCGATTACGTTATTGTATGTTCAAGCATTGTAAATCCATATAACTTAGTAGATATTGACATTGACTTTAATCTGGGTAGTTTTATGTTTAAATGATTCTTATTGTTCAATGTTATATTTGTAAGCATACACAAACAATAACAAGAAAAACAAAGATAGACGAACAAAATCACCATTAGCAGAGTGGTAATATATCATCATATCTTCCTTGTTATACAGATCTCCTTCATTTGAGTCCAGTCCAAAAATGTTTTTCAGTTAGAGAGTGTGGATCATAAGTAGCAACGATGCATAGTAAGGCTATCAGGTTATCTGTGTGTTTCAAGTCTATTCCTGGAGAGTACTGTACACAAGGGTTCGCTACATAGATTGGACTGATTATCTAGTGCCTGAACTTTATAGAGATCAGGGAAATTGCCCCAAAGTCTGCATCAATGGTGCACAGAGGTATACGTAAAATACATTTCTGAAAAGAAAAACAATAAGTAAATAGAGAAAAACAAACTAAAAAGAAAGACGTGTGATTGAACCATAATGTTGAAATTGAATTCACCTTTTAATTGAGTGCATTCATTTTTTTTTACATTTTCAAACCCCTTGTTTCTCTAACTTAGACAACGTTTTCAAGTAGACTTAGTATTTTGTTTGTGCATTATTTTGTATTGTGGTTCTGGATGTTTTGTTATCAATTTGTTATTTATGACCCAATAATAGTCTGTGTAGTTTTAAGGGGACATTAAACCAAAATGTATTTTGCAGTAAAATATTATATAATAATTATTAATTGTTTATATTTGCATAATAACTTTGCTAAGTGAGCTCAATGTTTATTTTTTCCTGTTTTTCTACCACTATGTTCCTGCACTGTTAGCCGTGCAGGAGCTCATTTATGAATGACCCTAATTGGTCACAACATTAATTTCTATATGGCAGCAGTATTGCAATGTAAAGTATTGTTGCCAACACTGCTGCCATATAGTAATCAGGACACATATATGCTCCTGAGCCTACTTAAGTGTGTTCTTTAAAAAAGATAGCAAAAGAACAAAGACAATGTGATAATTGGAGTAGATTGGAAGGTTGTTTAAAATTGTATGCTCTATCTGAATCGCTTGAATACCCATTAGCAAAATTTTAAAATTGGAGAGATGGGGGTTAAAATAATAAGGAATTTTGACACAAAACAGAAAATATTACATAAATAGGTCAACAGAGATGTTAATAAAGAAACTCAATAATGCCAACAACTTGCTTACAAGCGTTGTTCTGTCTACTGTTTGCAATGACTGGCAATCAGAGCTTTGCGGTTCTGTCTATTGATTTTTACTGTATAGAGACTCTTGACTGTGAGAAGTGCGCCGCGGATTCATTATTTTCCTATAATAATACTCTTTTTTAGTTCTCTATTCTCAACAACTTACTTGTTAAAAATATACAAAGGACTAAAAACTGAAAGAAAAAATAAAAGCTTTTCTTTGCTGTGACCAAAAGGAAAAAAATACTTTTACGAGACAGATGCGCTTATTAATTTTTCATGCTTGATGCTTGAATTGTAGCCTTTCTAGGTATTATACTGATATACTAAAAGCAATTAATCAAGTCAAGATTGTTAGTTAGTTTTGTGGTTGAAATAACAGATACCTGTATAATTTAATCAAATTACTTGTGAAAATGTATTACCGTGTATATGCAATATAGTGTGAAGGGCAGTAGGAGCTTTTGTAATTAGAGGTCTTCTGGTAAATTATATTTGCTGATATCCTTAATTAAAATTAGATCTTATTATAATGTGTAAATTGAGGGTGTACAAACAGAGGACATATTTTGCACATCAAACACACTCAGGTAGTTGTATTAATTTAAATCATGAAACCACTGGAAACCATGTTTGCTTCATTTGATAGATAAAATGAGTTTAGTTTTTTTGTTTGTTGTTATTTCAGTTAGTAACATGCTAAAAAAAAATCCTACATTGCAGCTTAGCCTGAAATGTTTGGGAGGTGTCAAGGATAGCAAGTTCATGACAGGCCCAGGTGGTAGGGGAAGGTCATACGATGGCACTCCCAAAAGCTCTTAGGTCTTACCCTTGGACCCAACCATTTTAATTTTTTTCCCAATTGAGCAGTGATTTTATCTCCTTGAATGCCAGTAACACTCAAATTAATGGTTTAATCTCTTTGGTTGCCGGTAATACACATACAGCAGTGATTTGACTCTGTAAGTGTATTATGGGTAATCAAATAGATAAAACCTTTAATTTGAGTGTTATTGGCATCCAAGGAGATAAAATCCCTCCTCAGTTGTGAAAAAAATATAGCTTTACACAAAGAGAGAAGTGGTGCCTTACCCGTTCATTGATGTGTGACACTGGGGAGAGTGGGGATAATGTCACCCGGCTAGTGAAGTGAATGCTGTAGGCGGTGTCTCCGTCCATAGAAACGCCAAATAATGTAACAAAATCACAGTGAATCTTCAGTACATATCACGCATTGGTGAGTAAAGTAAAACAATCCAAATTTATTGCTTCAATGTTAAAAACATAATTGTCACAACATAGCATCACAGTGACTGACAAGAGCATAGAGAGGATAGCATAGGAGCACAGCTATCCTCTCTTAGGTGCCACCCTTGATGGTGGGGATCAAGGGTGGCACCTAAGAGATTTTACTAGACAGCCTGATGAAATACTTGACTGTTGAATACTTGAAATCTGGCAATGCTAGTAAGGTTAAAAAAAGGCAAACATTTGGACAAACACAAAAAAAAAAATCACAAATTGTAATATTTCCTTTGCAATCTTTTGAAAGTGCAGAGTGAGCGACCCCTTTAACGAATAAATGAGCAAATGAATGCACGTGACACAGAAATTTAATTGATGTGGTTGTAACCACTACTCTAAGGCCGAAGAGGGTTCTCTGTAGGGGGAAAAGGCTTCCAATGTTTAGTGATTCAGCAATGTCCTTGTCATTTGATTGATTCCTGTGTCATCCAATAACAAATGTTAGCTACATATGTTATACAGTTGATATGTTTTTTCAAATACAACTTTTATTTTATTAGTTGTACTGAAAAATCAAATATAGACATATGAAGGTTGATTTTCACAGACTTGACTGTATGTCTATTGGAATCAATATTTAAATGTAATGTTCTACATAGAAAAAGCAAATGACAGAGGAAGTGTCCATATAGAAATATAGCTATATATATAGAGTTTAACTATATATATACACGTGTAATCCAGCCCAAAATCTTTAGTTATGCACACTTTACAAAATTGCAATGTAATAATTATTTTATTTGGGTTCTTTGTATTTTTAATCTAAGTGGAGTATATTCCATGGATTTCAGAGCTTTGACCTTCTTACATGCTGCACACTGATTGTTTGATATGTACTGGAGTCTAATTGCACACAGCAAAGGAGGTAAAATTAACAACACTCAACTGGCTTTTCAAATGGTGTGTTCTTGCAACAATGCTCTTAAAACATGTATTTTATATGCAATTAAGTGCTTTATTTCTGATGCGAATATATATATATATATATATATATATATATGTGAGTGTGTGTGTGTGTGTGTGTGTGTGTGTGTGTGTGTGTGTGTGTGTGTGTGTGTGTGTGTGTGTGTGAGAGTGCATATTCTATGTTTGCTGTACTATGGATTAATATTGCACCCTGGCGGTTGGTTGAGATAAACAGATATTTATATATTTACAGCTACAGTAAATATAAATCAATTAATGTGCTAGTTATAAAATTGAATGCTTAGCTACCTTTAGTTTGTTATTCTTTGTAAACCACATGCATTGTATAAGAAGCCATTGTAAGTGTAGAGGAGATGCCAGGTTAATGACGATATTTCATTCTTCAGTTTGACAATCTTTATAAACAGTGACTAAGTGTGTGACCTAGTAGTGAAGTCGAAGACTGACAATTTAAAAAAATGACTAAAATGTTCTATTAACTAATTATAGAGAACAGATGTAGCATAATGAAGCCTTTAGCTGATGTTAGATATATAGTGGAATGTTGACAATGACCCTTTAAGCACAGAAACATTTTATGGAGGATGCAGCAAAATATGTGGGATTTAAACCTGGAGTCTTGATAGAAATGAGCTTTGTTTTTCTTTTAAAGCATAAAGAATGATTATGCGTAGCATAACATGTGTAAATGTGATGAAACTACATTAATACCGCTCATGTGAACTGAAATATAAATATTCTTGGCTGGCATAGCAACAGGTTGTTTGGTACCAGCGTATGTGTAATTATTGAAATGGGGTTGGTGCTTGGGCATTTTAGTCGTTGCACAATTCCCCATTACAGACCTGGAGGCCTATTTAATAATGGTCTGTCGAACCTCTCCGTACGCTCTCCGTGAGCTGCTGGTGCAACGCCGCCTCCTGCAGATTCACGGCCAATCGGCCGCAAGCAGGGGGTTGTCAATCAATCCAATCGTACTCGATCGGGTTGATTTGTGGCGATGTCTGTCCGCCTGCTCAGAGCAGGCGGACGGGGTTATGGAGCAGCGGTCTTTAGACCGCTGCTTCATAACTGCTGTTTCTGGCGAGTCTGCAGGCTCACCAGAAACATGGGGCGTCAAGCTCTATACGGAGCTTGATTGATAGGCCCCCTGGTGTCAGGTAACACATAAGATCATGGTGTCAGGTGAAAAAGGACCAGAGGCAAAAGGTAGGAAGTGAATACGACTGGTCAAGAGCTCTGGATATATCCTGGATCAGAGAATCTCTGATTCTCAGGGACATAGTATAGTACTTGAGTAGCAGGAGGAGGACGTTTGCTGGAATAGGAGTACTGGAAGGTCTAGTCAGGACCAGACCCCGGTCAGTAAGCTGTCATGCTCAACAGAGCGGTGTTAGGTTCCAGGAGCCCAGGTGCAGAGGTTTCTGAATCTGGTGAAGTTTGAGCTCTAAAAGGGGCCAGGGAGACAGGTTTTCCAGAGTTTATTCCACTTTAAGCATATTAGTGCATGGTTTAGCACAGATAGAGTTCATGCAAGAAAGCTTTAATTGGTGATAGTACATCAAGTGATGGAGAAGCAGACTGGAACAAAAGACAACACATGGGAAAATGTCAACCAAAAATTATGCAACAAGTATACAACTAACAAAAAACTGAACACAAAAACAACCACAGAAGTGATGCAGCCATGTGAACTGTCTTGACACCTGATATTTTTGTAATGTGGTATAGAACAAGGCTTGATAAATCCCAAGAGAGGTGTCACATGGCTACCACACTTTTACTTCTGCATGCTAATTTCTGGTTTTACCTATGTATATACATACATTTTCCCCTGACTTCTAAACAAACAAAAACAAAAAATAGTGGCTCCACAATATTCTGTCTGGCTCTTAAAGGGATAGTAAACACCAAAAATGTTATTGTTTAAAAAAGATAGATAATTCCTTTATTTACCATTTCCCTGTTTTGCATAACCAACCCTGTTATAGAAATATACTTTTTACCTCTGTAATTACCTTGTATCTAAGCCTTTGCTGACTGCCTCCTTATCTCAGATTGTTTGACAGACTTGCATTTAAGGCAATTAGTGCTGACTCTTAAATAACTTCACATGCATGAGCACAGTGTTATCTATATGAAACACATGAACTAGCACCCTCTAGCTGTGAAAAACTGTAAAATGCATTTATATAAGAGGGCTTTCAAGGGCTTAGAAATTAGCATATGAACCTTCCTAGGTTTAGCTTTCAACTAAGAATAACAAAAGAACGTTGTTTAAAATGACATGCCCTATCTGAATCATGAAAGTTTATTTTGGACTTTACTATCCCTTTAATGTAATTTGAAACTAAGGACGTTTCTATCTTGTATATGAAATTACACTATTAAAATGTCTTAAAATATTTTTAATTTGTTTGGCCAAAGGTTAAGTTAAAGCTGTTTATTTTGAATTTAAAGCTAAAAGGAAGCCCAAAACATGTCCATGTGATAGGAGCTTACTGGCTAATAAAAACTCGCCCACAGCTTTATTGGTACAAACACATCCCACAAACATATCAACAAAAAATGTATTATTATTCAGCATATTAAAGGGACATTAAACACTAAATAAATGCTAGATAGAATGATGCATTCAAAGAAAATTAGAGAATAACATGTAGATGTATTTTTAAAGTTTCATTAGCTGTTTCAATATTGAACAAAATAAGTGTAAAGTTTTAGTATCTATAAAACAATTGGAGCTGCCATGTTGTAACTTAGGCTACCTTCTCTATTGTGGCCAATTAGGGACAGTTATAAATAGGTCACTAGAGTGTGCAGCCAATGGCTGTGTGGAATATTACAGTGTTCTGCACTTCCATTTCTAACAGTAACTGAAAAGCTCAGAATTTGAGATTGGAGTTACATGAAAAGGGGACAAAATAAATTATGAAACTATAATGAACAGTTTTTATATATATGATTTATCATTTTATATTACCATTTCAAAGTGTTTAATGTCCCTTTAATGTTCAAAAAATCTGTAATACATATTAAAATGCCCTCTTTCAAGTGACAAAGGAAACATATGTTAATTTCCCTTAAAGATTCATAAAAATGGTAAACACTTGATAAAATAATAGTAATGCACTTGATGATCCCACAAATGCTGAAGCTCTGATATTCAAGTGGCAGAACAAATGTTCCCCTTGACATTACGTCTACTATATACAGATAGCATTGTTTCTAAAAACAGCTCTTAGTCAACAGGATTTACAGTATCCCATTGCTGTGTTATAAGAACAGAAGCAAATTACTTAATGACTGTATCACATCAGAACCCTATGTGTGGTTAACCTAAGAGCTGCTTGTGTTGTGCTTTGAATGCTTCATAACACTCATTAAAGACCAAATGTGTCTCAAGAATTGACTTATAGGGCTCTAGGGAGATGGCTGCTATTTCAGATTAAGAAAGGCAAGTAATAGTCTTGTGGCTGGGGTGCAAGGATTAGAAAGGTATGCTCCTGCAATTGTGTATAGCTGGCAAGTTAACAGATAGAGGCGTTAATAAGTATGTGTGGCTGGCAGCTATAGAAACATAATAGAATTGATAAGTATTATCTTATATTCCGGCATACAGGAGAGGCTTTAATAAAGAATGATAACCCAGCAAAGGAAAACAACCCTTACTTTCTGCTGCAAACGATAGGATGATGCTATAATTAGTATTCTATCCAAGTAATGCGATACAGGAAGCTTTTATTAATATTTATGGATTCGTATCCAGCCATTAGTATCTACTTTATGTTATGTACTGTGTTGATTGCTTTATTTATACCAAATTCTACAAATGGAAAAAAAAAGAAGATTTAACAAGTTATATTTGTTATTATGTAAAAGGGACAGACAACTCCAAAATTGTTATTGTTTAAAAAGATAGATAATCCCTTTATTACCCATTCCCTAGTTTTGCATAACCAACACAGTTATATTAATATACTTTTTACCTCTGGGATTACCTTGTATATAAACCTTCTGACAGCCCCCTGATCACATGATTTTTTATTTATTATCTATTGACTTGTATTTTAGCCAATTAGTGTTGTGTTGTGCACAACTTCACAGGCTTGAGTACAATGTTATCTATATGGTCCACATGAACTAGCAGTCTCCTGTTGTGAAAAGCTAATAAAAAAGAATGTGATTAAGAGGCTGTCTGTAGTGGCTTAGAAAGAGGCAGAAATTTAGAAGTTTAAATTTTATAACTTATATTAATATAACAATGTTGGCTGTGCAAAGCTGAGGGAATGGGTAGTAAAGGCATTTTCTAACTTTTTAAACAATAACATTTTGGTGTTGACTGTCCCTTTAAAGGTACACGCTTATTATTTAAAATGTATCATTATTTGTAGTAGCACAACTTTGCAATGCAATTTCATTATTTATTTTGACCTCCTTTCCTGTAATTTAACTCTGTAAACTGAATGCACTTGGAGTTTTTTCCTAATGGTATCACCCTACCCTCTAATGTGTATTACCTCTACTATCCAAACAATTTTTTCCCCCAAGGTACACTTTCATATTACTGATATGCCAAGACATTTCTTGTTCATGCACAATAACAGAGTGAATGCATTTAAATTAAAGTGGCACTAAAGCCAAAATTAAACTTTCATAATACAAATAGAGCTTGAAATGCATTCTTAAGAGGCGGCCTTCAAGGTCTAAGAAATTAGCATATTAACCTCCTAAGTTAAGCTTTCAACTAAGAATGCCAAGAGAACAAAGAAAAATTGGTTTTAACAGTAAATTGGAAAATTGTTTAAAATTACATGCCCTATTTAAATCATGAAAGTTTTTTTTGACTAGACTGTCCCTTTAAGTTGTGAATGTTGAAATCAGATAAATTGAGGATTTCCTCTTTATTAACTCCTGCTTTGGGGCCCCAATCTTCTCTTGTGTGCCACATTTTTATTGTTTTAATAATACTTGCCCAGGAGTGTGCATGTAGCTTGAGCACTATGTGCATAGCATAGTTATAAACACTGTTGCAAACACAGCTGCCATAAAAGAACATACTGTAAAGACACGTACACGCTCCTGAGCCTGCCTCAGTATGTTCTGTAGGTTACTAGAGCATATTCAGGCAGAAGATAGGTAAAAAAAATAAAAGATAAAATCCTTTATTAAACCATCTTTAAAAGGCACAACTACTACAAAGCTTGATTGATGCTTTTTATGCCCAATACAGCATTACATCAGTCATGTTTTGTTAGTAGTGGTCACATTAAAAATGTAAATTCAAATCCACAACTGAAGTGTAAGGCTCTGAAAAATGACGAACTTAAAATGCACCCAGCCTATTTCAAATGGCTAACCCTGCTACATATGGGTACCTATTTGGATTTAACTGATAACAACTGAAAAATAGTGCATTTATACTAACTTTATGACTGTGACTAGCCTTGTTATCTGCAAACTAAAGACCAAATTGGCTCCTCCAAATAAGGCAAATGGTGAGTGCAATTTGGATATTGATGAACAATTGCAGTAAAAAAAAGGATGTTAATTTGTTTTAAAACATTAAAGGGACAATCTAGTCAAAATTAAAGTTTCAGGATTCAGATAGGGTATGCAATTTTAAACAACTTTCCACTTTACTTTTATCATCAAATTGTCTTTGTTCTCTTGCTATTCTTAGTTTAAAGCTAAACCTAGGTAGGCTCATATGCTAATTTCTTAGCCCTTGAAGGCCGCCTCTTATCTGAATGCATTTTACAGTTTTTCACAGCTAGAGGGCATTAGTGCTCACGCCCCAGTGGAGTTGGCTAAAATTCACGTCTATCAAAAGAACTGAAATAAGGGGGCAGTTTGCCGAGGCTTAGATACAAGGTGATCACAGAGGTTAAAAGTGTATTAATATAACCATGTTGGTTATGCAAAACAGGGGAATGGGTAATAAAGGGATTATCTATCTTTTTAAACAATAAAAAATCTGGAGTAGGCTGTCCCTTTAAGACTTGGCTGATATGTTATTCTATAGCAACACACCAGAAATGTCTTCTAATTACAAGGTCTTTACTTTCCATTTAAATATATGGGACATATAAATAGGCTTAGCTTGCAAAAAGAGCAGACCTCCTGATTGTATAGCTCTATATATAACATTACCTTTGTATCTTATTTCTCTATACTGGCAATTCCAACAGATAGGGAGAGTAATTGAAAATTAAAATGTTATTACCTCTCTCTCACTCCCGCTGGGAACTTGATTGTTGCTTGCCGCATCATGTATACATAGCTGCTTCATAGAGAATACAGCAGTATTCATATGTGTAGTATAGGTGGTGGTTTCATCAGGCAAAACAGTTATTTCAAATAAAAAATAACGTTAAAGGAGCTGTTTGTAAGCTATTTAATGCATTCTAGCAGATAAATGGATCACCGAGACACAATAAAGCATAGACAATTTTACAGTATACTTTCCCTTTAAAACAATATACTTAGAACGTTGCATCTTAACACCAATTTGTAGAACTAACACAAATATTTACATTTTGCCAAAGAATAAGTCTGTCAGATGCTGCACGAGTAACATCTGACAACTGCTAATTGATTATTTTGTCTAGAATTTGTCAAGTGAATCACAGCCCTTATGCTTGAAGATAAAACAGTCACAACCTTGCAAATATTTTCTTCAAGCATTTTGCAAGAGTCTAATGCTTGTTACAATTTAAGCAGACTATTTTAGTTCTTGATTAAGCTAACAATGTGTAATATTTGCAATTTGTTAGTTTTTTCTTGCACTAATTTTTATTTAATAAAAAATAAATTAAACTTAAAATGTGTTAAGCAACTAAAACTAGGTTTCATTTTGATCTCTATGTGGCAGCCAAGATGTCCTTAGATACCTTTTTGGAACGTCAAGCAGCTCAGGGCCTTCTCAAGAGAAACTCTATATACTTACGCTATGGAAACAAGTCAGGTAAACTTATGGCCGCCTTAGTAAATAAAAATCTACTAAAAAAAATATTGCTTCCATCTCTTATAAGGGGAAAACTTTTACAAAAACTCAGGATATTCTTATCTGCTTTGAAGTCTATTATAATCAATTATATACTAGACAGTCGGACATTAATTCTGCTAGCACTGCATCCTTCTGGGAAAACATTAAACTACCTCAGTTATCACAAGAACCATTATCTAATTTGAATTCTCCTATTTCTAGAGAAGAATTAAATAATACAATATCCTCCTTTTCATTGGGGAAAACTCCTGGGCCTGACGGCCTTCCAATTGAATTCTACAAAATTTTAAAACCACAGATATCGGTACTCTTACTGAAATTGTTTAATATATATTTCATAGAAAAGGTTACCCCTTCTGCATTTTTCTCATCAGCTAATATCACTCTTATTCCTAAAGCAAGTAAGGATCACACAATGACTGAATCTTACCGTCCGATATCGTTACTTAACTCGGACTACAAAGTGTACATGAAGATATTAGCCTCAAGGTTGCAACCATTCTTGCCAGATATTCTACACGCGGATCAGACGGGTTTTGTTACAGGTAGATCATCGGTGGTGAACCTGCGTAAAGTTCTTCATATAATCAATCATTATTGGTCCAGTAGAAATGATTCAAGTAGTCAGCTAAAGGAGGCCTTCCTGCTATTTTTGGATGCAGAGAAGGCCTTTGACCGTGTGGAATGGCAAGATCTTTTGAACACTATGAGACTTTTCAATATACAGGGTTCTTTCATACAGGCGGTGTCTAATATATACTCTGCACCGACGGCACGAATAATGGCTAATGGTTTTTTCTCAGGTGACATCCCCCTACAAAGAGGAACCAGACAAGGTTGTCCACTCTCGCCCCTCCTTTTTGATCTCGCACTGGAGCCACTGGCCCATAAATTACTTCAAGCTTATGCAGGAATTAATATTAATGACTCCTATCATCATTTAGCACTTTATCCAGATGATATGCTGCTTTTTGTAGATGACCCCGCAAATTCTATTCCCAAAATTCTTATTATAGAAAAATTTGGTACTTTCTCAGGCTATAAAATAAATATATCAAAATCTGAAATCTTATGGTTAAGGAAACGGCCGCACAGTAGCACAATATACCCTTTTAAAGTGGTCACTTCGTTTTTAACCTATTTAGATATTCTCCTTCACCATATCCTAACTACCTGTATCAGCTTAATATTAATAGACAATGCATACAGGTTTCACAGCAGCTGGATAGCTGGTCTCTGCTGCCGCTATCCTTATCAGGTTGCATTAATTTAAATAATTATTACACTACCACAAATTTTATATACTCTATTTATGTTACCATTTTTAATTCATAGAGAAGATCTTTTATTAATTAATCAAGCTATTAAACGCTTTCTTTGGAAAAACAAAAAAACACGCATAGCAGCGGGAAAACTCTTTCTCTCATACTCTGATGGCGGGTTGGGATTACCAGACTTTAGATTCTATAACTGGGCGGTCCTTCTTAGACTAGTACTTGATTGGCAGTTGGACACTGCACACTTTTATCATAAACACTTAGAAAAAGCAATTCTGGGGGATATTAATATATCCTCTCTTCCTTACACGGATAGGGGAAAACTACCACTATTGGTAAAAAATTATATTTTATACAAAGATCCATTGCAAGCTTGGAAGTTATCCTTTAAACATTTGAACATTTCTCAACCTGATCATAAATATATACCTCTGATAGGAAATCTTGATTTTCCCACAGGCACAGGAATCTTTGCCTTTTCGTTTATGGGAGACAAAGGGGCTAAATATGTTCGGATGCCTCCTGGACCAGTCCTCTCACACAGTGAAATCTTTTCAGGAACTAACCGCTAGATTTGGAGTTTTGTCGGTAACGACCCGAAAAACTAACGCCGGCTTTTTTCTGGCCGCACCATAAAAATTACTCTGGTATTGAGAGTCCACAAAATGGCTGCGTTAGGCTCCAAAAAAGGAGCGTAGAGCATATTTAACGCAGCTTCAACTCTCGATACCAGAGTTGCTTACGCAAGCGGCCAGCCTCAAAAACGTGCTCGTGCACGATTCCCCCATAGAAAACAATGGGGCTGTTTGAGCTGAAAAAAAACCAAACACCTGCAAAAAATCCGCGTTCAGCTCCTAACGCAGCCCCATTGTTTGCTATGCGATAACCCTTCCTACGTCTGCACTTAACACTCTAACATGTACCCCGAGTCTAAACACCCCTAACCTTACACTTATTAACCCCTAATCTGCCGCCCCCGCTATCGCTGACCCCTGCATATTATTATTAACCCCTAATCTGCCGCTCCGTAAACCGCCGCTACTTACATTATCCCTATGTACCCCTAATCTGCTTCCCTAACATTGCCGACCCCTATATTATATTTATTAACCCCTAATCTGCCCCCCACAACGTCGCCTCCACCTGCCTACACTTATTAACCCCTAATCTGCCTAGCGGACCTGAGCGCTACTATAATAAAGTTATTAACCCCTAATCCGCCTCACTAACCCTATAATAAATAGTATTAACCCCTAATCTGCCCTCCCTAACATCGCCGACACTCAACTTCAATTATTAACCCCTAATCTGCCGACTGGAGCTCACCGCTACTCTAATAAATGTATTAACCCCTAAAGCTAAGTCTAACCCTAACACTAACACCCCCCTAAGTTAAATATAATTTACATCTAACAAAATTAACTCTTATTAAATAAATTATTCCTATTTAAAGATAAATACTTACCTGTAAAATAAATCCTAATATAGCTACAATATAAATTATAATTATATTATAGCTATTTTAGGATTTATATTTATTTTACAGGTAACTTTGTATTTATTTTAACCAGGTACAATAGCTATTAAATAGTTAAGAACTATTTAATAGCTAAAATAGTTAAAATAATTACAAAATTACCTGTAAAATAAATACTAACCTAAGTTACAATTAAACCTAACACTACACTATCAATAAATTAATTAAATAAACTACCTACAATTACCTACAATTAACCTAACACTACACTATCAATAAATTAATTAAATACAATTCCTACAAATAAATACAATGAAATAAACTAGCTAAAGTACAAAAAATAAAAAAGAACTAAGTTACAAAAAATAAAAAAATATTTACAAACATAAGAAAAATATTACAACAATTTTAAACTAATTACACCTACTCTAAGCCCCCTAATAAAATAACAAAGCCCCCCAAAATAAAAAAATGCCCTACCCTATTCTAAATTACTAAAGTTCAAAGCTCTTTAACCTTACCAGCCCTGAACAGGGCCCTTTGCGGGGCATGCCCTAAGAAGTTAAGCTCTTTTGCCTGTAAAAAAAAACCATACAATACCCCCCCCAACATTACAACCCACCACCCACATACCCCTAATGTAACCCAAACCCCCCTTAAATAAACCTAACACTAAGCCCCTGAAGATCTTCCTACCTTATCTTCACCCTGCCAGGTTCACCGATCCGTCCTGAAGAGCTCCTCCGATGTCCTGATCCAAGCCCAAGCGGGGGGCTGAAGAGGTCCATGATCCGGCTGAAGTCTTCATCCAAGCGGGAGCTGAAGAGGTCCATGATCCGGATGAAGTCTTCATCCAAGCGGGAGCTGAAGAGGTCCATGATCCGGATGAAGTCTTCTATCAACTGCATCTTCAATCTTCTTTCTTCCGGATCCATCTTGCAGACCTCCGACGCGGAACATCCTCTTCTCCCGACGCCTACTAGCCGAATGACGGTTCCTTTAAGGGACGTCATCCAAGATGGCGTCCCTCGAATTCCGATTGGCTGATAGGATTCTATCAGCCAATCGGAATTAAGGTAGGAATATTCTGATTGTCTGATGGAATCAGCCAATCAGAATCAAGTTCAATCCGATTGGCTGATCCAATCAGCCAATCAGATTGAGCTTGCATTCTATTGGCTGATCGGAACAGCCAATAGAATGCAAGCTCAATCTGATTGGCTGATTGGATCAGCCAATCGGATTGAACTTGATTCTGATTGGCTGATTCCATCAGCCAATCAGAATATTCCTACCTTAATTCCGATTGGCTGATAGAATCATATCAGCCAATCGGAATTCGAGGGACGCCATCTTGGATGACGTCCCTTAAAGGAACCGTCATTCGGCTAGTAGGCATCGGGAGAAGAGGATGTTCCGCGTCGGAGGTCTGCAAGATGGATCCGGAAGAAAGAAGATTGAAGATGCAGTTGAAAGAAGACTTCATCCGGATCATGGACTTCTTCAGCTCCCGCTTGGATGAAGACTTCATCCGGATCATGGACCTCTTCATCTCCAGCTTGGATGAAGACTTCAGCCGGATCATTGACCTCTTCAGCCCCCCGCTTGGGCTTGGATCAGGACATCGGAGGAGCTCTTCAGGACGGATCGGTGAACCTGGCAGGGTGAAGATAAGGTAGGAAGATCTTCAGGGGCTTAGTGTTAGGTTTATTTAAGGGGGGTTTGGGTTAGATTAGGGGTATGTGGGTGGTGGGTTGTAATGTTGGGGGGGGGTATTGTATGTTTTTTTTTACAGGCAAAAGAGCTGAACTTCTTGGGGCATGCCCCGCAAAGGGCCCTGTTCAGGGCTGGTAAGGTTAAAGAGCTTTGAACTTTAGTAATTTAGAATAGGGTAGGGCATTTTTTTATTTTGGGGGGCTTTGTTATTTTATTAGGGGGCTTAGAGTAGGTGTAATTAGTTTAAAATTGTTGTAATATTTTTCTTATGTTTGTAACTATTTTTTTATTTTTTGTAACTTAGTTCTTTTTTATTTTTTGTACTTTAGCTAGTTTACTTAATTGTATTTATTTGTAGGAATTGTATTTAATTAATTTATTGATAGTGTAGTGTTAGGTTAATTGTAGGTAATTGTAGGTAGTTTATTTAATTAATTTATTGATAGTGTAGTGTTAGGTTTAATTGTAACTTAGGTTAGTATTTATTTTACAGGTAATTTTGTAATTATTTTAACTATTTTAGCTATTAAATAGTTCTTAACTATTTAATAGCTATTGTACCTGGTTAAAATAAATACAAAGTTACCTGTAAAATAAATATAAATCCTAAAATAGCTATAATATAATTATAATTTATATTGTAGCTATATTAGGATTTATTTTACAGGTAAGTATTTATCTTTAAATAGGAATAATTTATTTAATAAGAGTTAATTAATTTCGTTAGATGTAAATTATATTTAACTTAGGGGGGTGTTAGTGTTAGGGTTAGACTTAGCTTTAGGGGTTAATACATTTATTAGAGTAGCGGTGAGCTCCAGTCGGCAGATTAGGGGTTAATAATTGAAGTTAGGTGTCGGCGATGTTAGGGAGGGCAGATTAGGGGTTAATACTATTTATTATAGGGTTAGTGAGGCGGATTAGGGGTTAATAACTTTATTATAGTAGCGCTCAGGTCCGGTCGGCAGATTAGGGGTTAATAAGTGTAGGCAGGTGGATGCGACGTTGAGGGGGGCAGATTAGGGGTTAATAAATATAATATAGGGGTCGGCGGTGTTAGGGGCAGCAGATTAGGGGTACATAAGGATAACGTAGGTGGCGGCGCTTTGCGGTCGGCAGATTAGGGGTTAATAAGTGTAGGCAGATGGAGGCGACTTTGAGGGGGGCAGATTAGGGGTTAATAAATATAATACAGGGGTCGGCGGTGTTAGGGGGAGCAGATTAGGGGTACATAAGGATAACGTAGGTGGCGGTCGGCAGATTAGGGGTTAAAAAAAATTATTCGAGTGTCGGCGATGTGGGGGGACCTCGGTTTAGGGGTACATAGGTAGTTTATGGGTGTTAGTGTACTTTAGAGTACAGTAGTTAAGAGCTGTATAAACCGGCGTTTGCCCAGAAAGCTCTTAACTACTGACTTCCTGTGGCTGGAGTTTTGTCGTTAGATGTCTAACGCTCACTTCAGAAACGACTCTAAATACCGGAGTTAGAAAAATCCCATTGAAAAGATAGGATACGCAATTGACGTAAGGGGATCTGCGGTATGGAAAAGTCGCGGCTGAAAAGTGAGCGTTAGACCCTATTTTGAGTGACTCCAAATACCGGCGGTAGCCTAAAACCAGCGTTAGGAGCCTCTAACGCTGGTTTTCACGGCTAACGCCAAACTCCAAATCTAGGTCTATGTAAACAATTTAACATACCACGTACTCAGTTTTATGCTTATTTACAGACAAGACACTATATTAATAGTCTCAAAGATAAAAATTAGAACTTTTGGACCCCCTCACCCTTTGTGGTTACACATGCTGCATTTAAAAGGGGTTATTATTCAATTACACTACTTTATCAAATCTTACTACGTAAAACAGTACTAGAGCTGCAAGAGACCCTCGTAGACAAGTGGAAGCTGAGGATTGGAAATATAACGATTCCAACTCTTAACACTAGTTTAGAAAAGACTAAAAAAAGTCACTTTGTCCTCTCAGCTGAGAGAATCTTAGGTTTGTATGTTACATCAAGACTATCTTACGCCTAAACGTATTTCACATTGGAATACATTGATTGGTAATAAATGTGTCAAATGCTCAATACCTGCCCCAGATTTCTATCACTACTTTTATGATTGTCCTGGTATTAGGAATTTTTGGGGCAGGTTACAACACTGGTTATTAACAACCTTTAATCTTAAATCCATGATTGGTTTGGAGATGATTTGTTTTCTGGACTGGGATACTAGTTTAAATAAGCTGTTTCCTATCTTACCCTTGATCTTTCTGTTAGCTAGAAACTGTGTACTGTCTTTGTGGATAGAGAGGAAATGCCCCACGGTAAGGCATCTTACCCATAAGTTGTGGTTACGTTTACTCATTGAGCAACACGATACTCAATTGGATAGAACACAACGTTTGTCGATGTTTCTTAAAAAATGTGAATGTTACATAAAAACTTTAGATACATCAAAACAAAAACAGATCTTATTCCCATTCTTACAAACAGAATACATGTTAAATGCTCATCTGAGAGGTGAATGATCCTCAGTGTATAAAGATTAAATACATAGGCCTAGATTTAGAGTTCGGCGGTAAAAGGGCTGTTAACGCTCCGCGGGCTTTTTTCTGGCCGCACCATAAATTTAACTCTGGTATCGAGAGTTCAAACAAATGCTGCGTTAGGCTCCAAAAAAGGAGCGTAGGGCATTTTTACCGCAAATGCAACTCTCGATACCAGAGTTGCTTACGGACGCGGCCGGCATCAAAAACGTGCTCGTGCACGATTCTCCCATAGGAAACAATGGGACTGTTTGAGCTGAAAAAAAACCTAACACCTGCAAAAAAGCAGCGTTCAGCTCCTAACGCAGCCCCATTGTTTCCTATGGGGAAACACTTCCTACGTCTGCACCTAACACTCTAACATGTACCCCGAGTCTAAACACCCCTAGCATTACACTTATTAACCCCTAATCTGCCGCCCCCGCTATCGCTGACCCCTGCATTACAGTTTTAACCCCTAATCTTCCGCTCCGTAAACCGCCGCAACCTACGTTATCCCTATGTACCCCTAATCTGCTGCCCTAACATCGCCGACCCCTATGTTATATTTATTAACCCCTAATCTGCCCCCCACAACGTCGCCGACACCTACCTACACTTATTAACCCCTAATCTGCCGAGCGGACCTGAGCGCTACTATAATAAAGTTATTAACTCCTAATCCGTCTCACTAACCCTATCATAAATAGTATTAACCCCTAATCTGCCCTCCCTAACATCGCCGACACCTACCTTCAATTATTAACCCCTAATCTTCCGATCGGAGCTCACCGCTATTCTAATAAATGTATTAACCCCTAAAGCTAAGTCTAACCCTAACACTAACACCCCCCTAACTTAAATATAATTTACATCTAACGAAATAAATTAACTCTTATTAAATAAATTAATCCTATTTAAAGCTAAATACTTACCTGTAAAATAAACCCTAATATAGCTACAATATAAATTATAATTATATTTTAGCTATTTTAGGATTAATATTTATTTTACAGGCAACTTGGTATTTATTTTAACTAGGTACAATAGCTATTAAATAGTTAAGAACTATTTAATAGTTACCTAGTTAAAATAATTACAAAATTACCTGTAAAATAAATCCTAACCTAAGATATAATTAAACCTAACACTACCCTATCAATAAAATAATTAAATAAACTACCTACAATTACCTACAATTAACCTAACACTACACTATCAATAAATAAATTAAATACAATTGCTACAAATAAATACAATTAAATAAACTAGCTAAAGTACAAAAAATAAAAAAGAACTAAGTTACAGAAAATAAAAAAATATTTACAAACATAAGAAAAATATTACAACAATTTTAAACTAATTACACCTACTCTAAGCCCCCTAATAAAATAACAAAGCCCCCCAAAATAAAAAATTCCCTACCCTATTCTAAATTTAAAAAGTTACAAGCTCTTTTACCTTACCAGCCCTGAACAGGGCCCTTTGCGGGGCATGCCCCAAGAAGTTCAGCTCTTTTGCCTGTAAAAGAAAACATACAATACCCCCCCCCCCCAACATTACAACCCACCACCCACATACCCCTAATCTAACCCAAACCACCCTTAAATAAACCTAACACTAATCCCCTGATGATCTTCCTACCTTGTCTTCACCATACCAGGTTCACCGATCCGTCCTGGCTCCGATATCTTCATCCAACCCAAGCGGGGGCTAGACATCCACTGAAGAAGTCCAGAAGAGGCTCCAAAGTCTTCATCCTATCCGGCAAGAAGAGGACATCCGGACCGGCAAACATCTTCTCCAAGCCGCATCTTCTATCTTCTTCCATCCGGTGTGGAGCGGGTCCATCTTGAAGCAGGCGACGCGGATCCATCCTCTTCTTCCGATGTCTCCCGACGAATGACGGTTCCTTTAAGGGACGTCATCCAAGATGGCGTCCCTCGAATTCCGATTGGCTGATAGGATTCTATCAGCCAATCGGAATTAAGGTAGGAATTTTCTGATTGGCTGATGGAATCAGCCAATCAGAATCAAGTTCAATCCGATTGGCTGATCCAATCAGCCAATCAGATTGAGCTCGCATTCTATTGGCTGTTCCGATCAGCCAATAGAATGCGAGCTCAATCTGATTGGCTGATTGGATCGGCCAATCGGATTGAACTAGATTCTGATTGGCTGATTCCATCAGCCAATCAGAAAATTCCTACCTTAATTCCGATTGGCTGATAGAATCCTATCAGCCAATCGGAATTCAAGGGACGCCATCTTGGATGACGTCCCTTAAAGGAACCGTCATTCGTCGGGAGACATCGGAAGAAGAGGATGGATCCGCGTCGCCTGCTTCAAGATGGACCCGCTCCGCACCGGATGGAAGAAGATAGAAGATGCGGCTTGGAGAAGATGTTTGCCGGTCCGGATGTCCTCTTCTTGCCGGATAGGATGAAGACTTTGGAGCCTCTTCTGGACTTCTTCAGTGGATGTCTAGCCCCCGCTTGGGTTGGATGAAGATATCGGAGCCAGGACGGATCGGTGAACCTGGTATGGTGAAGACAAGGTAGGAAGATCATCAGGGGATTAGTGTTAGGTTTATTTAAGGGTGGTTTGGGTTAGATTAGGGGTATGTGTGTGGTGGGTTGTAATGTTGGGGGGGGGGGGGTATTGTATGTTTTCTTTTACAGGCAAAAGAGCTGAACTTCTTGGGGCATGCCCCGCAAAGGGCCCTGTTCAGGGCTGGTAAGGTAAAAGAGCTTGTAACTTTTTAAATTTAGAATAGGGTAGGGAATTTTTTATTTTGGGGGGCTTTGTTATTTTATTAGGGGGCTTAGAGTAGGTGTAATTAGTTTAAAATTGTTGTAATATTTTTCTTATGTTTGTAAATATTTTTTTATTTTCTGTAACTTAGTTCTTTTTTATTTTTTGTACTTTAGCTAGTTTATTTAATTGTATTTATTTGTAGCAATTGTATTTAATTTATTTATTGATAGTGTAGTGTTAGGTTAATTGTAGGTAATTGTAGGTAGTTTATTTAATTATTTTATTGATAGGGTAGTGTTAGGTTTAATTATATCTTAGGTTAGGATTTATTTTACAGGTAATTTTGTAATTATTTTAACTAGGTAACTATTAAATAGTTCTTAACTATTTAATAGCTATTGTACCTAGTTAAAATAAATACCAAGTTGCCTGTAAAATAAATATTAATCCTAAAATAGCTAAAATATAATTATAATTTATATTGTAGCTATATTAGGGTTTATTTTACAAGTAAGTATTTAGCTTTAAATAGGATTAATTTATTTAATAAGAGTTAATTTATTTCGTTAGATGTAAATTATATTTAAGTTAGGGGGGTGTTAGTGTTAGGGTTAGACTTAGCTTTAGGGGTTAATACATTTATTAGAATAGCGGTGAGCTCCGATCGGAAGATTAGGGGTTAATAATTGAAGGTAGGTGTCGGCGATGTTAGGGAGGGCAGATTAGGGGTTAATACTATTTATGATAGGGTTAGTGAGACGGATTAGGGGTTAATAACTTTATTATAGTAGCGCTCAGGTCCGCTCGGCAGATTAGGGGTTAATAAGTGTAGGCAGGTGTCGGCGACGTTGAGGGGGGCAGATTAGGGGATAATAAATATAATATAGGGGTCGGCGGTGTTAGGGGTAGCAGATTAGGGGTACATAGGGATAACGTAGGTGGCGGCGCTTTGCGGTCGGAAGATTAGGGGTTAATTATTTTAAGTAGCTGGCGGCGATGTTGTGGGGGGCAGATTAGGGGTTAATAAATGTAATATAGGGGTCGGCGGGGTTAGGGGCAGCAGATTAGGGGTACATAAGTATAACGTAGGTGGCGGTCGGCAGATTAGGGGTTAAAATTTTTAATCGAGTGGCGGCGATGTGGGGGGACCTCGGTTTAGGGGTACATAGGTAGTTTATGGGTGTTAGTGTACTTTAGGGTACAGTAGTTAAGAGCTTTATAAACCGGCGTTAGCCAGAAAGCTCTTAACTCCTGCTATTTTCAGGCGGCTGGAATCTTGTCGTTAGAGCTCTAACGCTCACTGCAGAAACGACTCTAAATACCGGCGTTAGAAAGATCCCATTGAAAAGATAGGCTACGCAAATGGCGTAGGGGGATCTGCGGTATGGAAAAGTCGCGGCTGCAAAGTGAGCGTTAGACCCTTTAATCACTGACTCCAAATACCAGCGGGCGCCCAAAACCAGCGTTAGGAGCCTCTAACGCTGGTTTTGACGGCTACCGCCGAACTCTAAATCTAGGCCATAATATGGTAGCTCTTACACAGGTTGGTTGAGTGGGGGGGAGAAGAGAGGATCCCCCTGCTTTTCTCCCGCTTTTTTTCTTTTCTCTCTTTATCATGGTTAAGAAACACTGGAGCTCCTATAATATAAAGCTCGTTCACTGTTGATTTTCTTGATTGAATAATGTAAAATACTCTGTCTTATAGAAACACAGACATGTATTAAGATTTTATTAAAATGTATGGGGGAGGGGGAAATGGAAAACTGTTTATTACTCTGAATGTATTGATAACCCTAGATTGGGATACTATGTATGTCCAAGTCCTGTTCAATAAAAAGAAATTAAAAAAAATAATGTGTTAAGTATATGGAAGAGCTCAGTGTTTACATCTTATTTTTTTTTTCGAAAAATATTAAATTATAGCTATTTTAAATTGTTTTAAAACTTACAGTAAGCAAGGGACATATTGCTCATTTATTGATAGGGAAACACACACATACACACACACACACACATATACACACACACATATACATTTACACACACACATACACACACACATATGCACATACATACACACACATGCACATGCACATAAATACAGACACACACACACATATACACACACACACATATATACACACACATATACACACACACATATGCACATACATACACACACATGCACATGCACATAAATACAGACACACATATACATTTACACACACACATATATACACACACACATATACATGCACATGCACATAAATACATACACACACATATACATTTACACACACACATATATACACACACATATACACACACACATATGCACATACATACACACACATGCACATAAATACAGACACACACACACTTGCATACACACACACATACAGTACATACACATATATACACACACACACATATACACATACACACACATATACATTCACACACACACACATACATACACACACATGCACATAAATATACACACACACTTGCCTACACACACACATACAGTACATACACATATATACACACACACAGATATACATACACACACACACACACACACACGATGCATAGCATTAATTATTTTTACATGTACATAAAAAGGGGCATGTTTTTAACTTCATTATTCAGTACAGTATAATACAGGTAGCCCTCGGTTTATGCCGGTTCAATTTGCGCCGTTTCAGAATAACAACCTTTTTTTTCAGTCATGTGACTGCTATTGAAATGCATTGAAAAGCAGTGCATTGATTAAAATAGCCAGTAGGTGGAGCTGTCCGCTTGTGTTACAGTAAAGTTATGCAAGCTTAACATGTCTGAAATTGATCTGTGTACACAGAACAGACATTAGCTATCGAGCAGGCACTTCCCTATTATCTTCCTGTCTAGCTGCTTGAGGTGAGGGTGACTAACTACATATTAATCACTGCAGATCGAAATGCATAGAATAGGTGCAGACCCAATATTATCTAACATGCTAACAATGCAGAAAACTGTTTGCATAAAAATGCAAGTAAAAAAAGTTTTTGTTCATTAAACTTAGTTTGATGATGATGCAGTCTGTTGTGTGATTATTTAATTAGGTGATGTTAGCAAATGTTTTTGTTCATTAAACGTAGTTTGATGATGATACAATCTATATTATTAGGTGTGTAATGCTGTTTAGCATTTAAAGTCTTCATTTCAAAGCTTTAAAAATAATGTATAATGTATTAGGTGTTACTTATGACAATTTTGAGAGGGGCCTGGAACCTAACTCCCTCACTTCCTATTGACTTACATTATAAACTGAGTTTCAATTTACAACGGTTTCAATTTACAACCATTCCTTCTGGAACCTAACCCCGGCGTAAACTGAGGGCTATCTGTACTACTTGTCACTAGTCACTGATATTATTATCAGTCACTGATATTATGGGCCGGCTTCTTAACTTAAATTCTTGCTTTTCAAATAAAGATAGCAAGAGAATGAAGACAAATTGATAAAAGGAGTAAATTAGAAAGTTGCTTAAAATTGCCTGCTCTATCTGAATCATAAAAAATAAAATTTGGGTTTAGTATCCCTTTAAAGCTTTCTTTAAACCATGATACAACTGAGAATTCATAGAAGTTAATACCTCCATTAAAGGAGTCAAAATTAAACTTTCATGATTAAGAAAGAACGCACAAATTAAAAAACAACTTTCCAATTCACTTCCATTATCAAAATGCTCTTACTGAGCATGTGCAAGCATTCACAGTTTACACATATATGTATTGTGTGATTGGCTAATGGCTGTCATATGATAGAGGGAGAAGGAAAATGGAACTAACCTTGAAATGTGTCAGAAATTAAAAATCTACTACTTAAATCTAATACTCATTTGAAGTTCAGACTAAGGGCTTTTGCATTGTCTTTTTTGAATGCATTTGTTCATTATGCAATTCTACTGCATTTGATGGCCTTTTAAAAATACTGTAGAATATATCACTAATGGGTTGTCATTATAGTTCTGTAAGGCAAGACAAGATAAATTAAGTCAAGTGTGTATTCCAGCCAAAGCCAACTAGGCCAGTGCCTAGGGCAGTAGAATTTAGTAGGTGCAGCAAAGTTTGATTGGCAGTAAAGTGGCCTAATGCCTTCCTATTGTTATTGTCTCCAAATAGTTTTTTTATACATTTTATTACAAACAAATGATCACTGGTTATCTAGTCTGGGTGTATGACAACTTCCTGTATCATTGGGCTCTGGCTCCGAGAAATTAATGAAGCTAACAAAAGCAAAATTTATTGGGTGTGGTAGGTTTTGGGACAACATATTTCCTAATGCCTAGGGCAGCACAAAAGGTAAATATACCACTGAATACCATGCACTATATTAAGAAACCAATTTGTTATACTTTTACACTTATTCTAATATATTATTTTTGTGTTTAATAGCAAATAATTGTAAGTATTTAACTGTGTATTACTAAATACACTGATCTACAAAAAAACTGAAATCTAAACTTAATAAAACATATTTTATTCAGAGAAACATAGTACTTAGCAAAATAATCACTCTTTTCTGTGTACTTTTTTTTCTTATTTTATTTATTCAGTTATATATTTTGGCAAGTAATCATGTATTTAGGACAAGGAATTAGTATATCTTACAATGATACCATTTGATGGGTGGGTGTAAAAGGTATTTCTTGCGTATACATTTCAGCTATATTGGGAATCCTATCTATGACTTTTTTATTTATTTATTTTTGTCATTTTTAATGTCATTTTGACTTTTAATGATCAGACAACATCTAAGAAAAAAATGTAACCAACTGTGAGCAGTTGATTAAAGGGACATGAAAGTCAAAAATAGACAGAGCATGCAATTATAAAAAATACAAAAAAACTTTACATTTGACTTCTATTATCAAATGTACATGAAAGTCAAAGTTAAGGATTTAAAGGGACAGTCTACCATAGAATTGTTATTGTTTTAAAAGATAGATAATCCCTTTATTACCAATTCCCCAGTTTTGCACAACCAACACAGTTATATTAAAGGGACATTATACACTCATTTTTTCTTTGCATAAATGTTTTGTAGATAATCTATTTATATAGCCCATAAAGTTTTTTTTTTTTAATTAATGTATAGTTTTGCTTATTTTTAAATAACATTGCTCTGATTTTCAGACTCCTAACCAAGCCCCAAAGTTTTATGTGAATACGCTCGACTACCTACTCCAGCTTGCTCCTGTTTGTGTAAAGGGTCTTTTCATATGCAAAAGAAGGGGGAGGGGGGGAGGGTCTTATTTCCCACTAGCAGTGGGCTTTCCAGCTACCTTTTCAACAGAGCCAAAGTGACAGGTTCTAAGTAAGTTTTTAAACAGTTTTATACTGGATTTTAATATCAGTATCTGTGCATCTTATTCTTTATAGTAGTGTCTATTACATGCAGTTATATGAAAATGAGTGTATACTGTCCCTTTAATACACTTTTTACCTCTGTGATTACCTTGTATCTAAGAACCTTCTTCCAGCCCCTGATCACATGACTGTGACTGTTTATTATCTATTGTCTTAAACTTAGCATTGTGTTGTGCTAAATCTTAAATAACCCCCTGTGCCTGAACACAGTGTTATCTATATAGCCCACGTGTACTTTCTGTCTCTTTGAGTTGAAAAGAGAATTAAAAAGCATGTGATAAGAGGCAGCCCTCAAAGGCTTAGAAATTAGCATATGAGCCTACCTAGGTTTAGTTTCAACTAAGAATACCAAGAGAAAAAAGCTAATTTTAAGATAAAAGTAAATTGGAAAGTTGATTAAAATTAAAAGTCCTATCTGAATAATGAAAGTTTAATTTATACTTTACTGTCCCATTAAGATTTAGAAAAAGCACACTATTAAAACAAAAATTACATTTTATTTCAGTTATAATTTGAACTTTGACCATTTACAATATTTGGCTGAGCCTTAGCTCCCTTTTCATGAAGGCATACCTAGGTAGGTGCAGAAGTGTGCACGTGTCACTATATAGTTGCAGTGTTTGCAAAATTGTATAACATTTTTCCAAATATTGTTACAAACACTGCTACCATATTGTGCTAAAGACAAGGGCATGCTTCTGAGCCTATTTAGATATGCTGTCATGAAAAGAATCTAGGTTTCAACAAAAGAATACAAAGAAAATGAGGCTTTGAATGATGTGTTTTTTTTAATTGCAAGCTGTAACTGAATCATATTTTTCATGTCTCTTTAATGTTGAAGAATTTGGGGCAGATTATATTCTATGAGACCTGACTTGCAACTCCAAAGCTCCATTTTGTTTTCTTTTCTTGCAGTTACTTTGGGTCCCAAGTTTACTGAGTCATGTGGGCATCATTCTTCCTGATCCTATACACTTTATAAGCTCTTAGCCAACAGGACTAGACAAATATATGTGTAGCCCTTGTTCTTCATCACCACTATGTGGCAATGGTTGCTATAGGTAAAATAAAAGCAAAATCTCACAAACTGATTGGGAGTGTAACACAACTGAATTAATAAAAACCAAGGTGATATAGCATCAAATAAACTGAACTGCATATGAATTGTAATTAACTGGTCTTATTAGCTGCAAGCGATGACTGGAGCTTTATGTGCCTGCAGCAGTGTGTGTAGCAATGATCTACAAAGATTCTGTAGACAGGGCTTTAGAGTACTGTATCTTAAACTACTCTATGATTAATCTCTATGGTAAACTTAGCTAGTGAACATAATAGCTGTTTAGCTAGGAACATTGTTTAATAAAGAACTGTCTGAATGCATAGAAGACACCCAGTGTGTGTGTGAGCATTTGTAAGTGAAGGAAGGTCTGTGAGTATTTTCTGCTGCAGCCTCCATCTTCAGGTTGCTTGTTTAACATTTCTCTGAACACTGTTGGAGGCACACTGGTTTACTTCTAATATTGCGGTCGCACTGTACCAAAAATGCTATTAAAATATAACATGTTTGTTACAGTGTGATTACAAAATTAGAACTAAATAGTTCAGTACAGTGTGAACTTGTAGCGGCCATATAAATACAATGTTAAAAAAGCTGTCTTCTTTTAAAAACATATTTTACATTTGAAACACTGTAACACTGTTATTTTTTAAAAAAACACATATTTTACATAAGAAACACACACTTGTAAAATAAAATAAAAAATAACGACTACTGTCTTCTATTGGATATTTTTATCACATACATGAAATTTACGTAAAGAAAATAACACACCAGATAATATTGAAAACACATGTATTGAAATAACAAACGTATTTAAAATAATAAATATATAATTTTAGTATATAACGCATAAATATAACACAATATATACACATGTACAATATACCCACAACCCACCAGATTATTTAGGTTTTCTATTGAGGTTTCTTTGTTGTTGAGTGCAAATCTCTACAACTGGTTTGGATGTATATATATATATATACACACACAGAGAGAAGCACACTCACAGGAACGAACAACTGGCTCAATACTATTGTGAGCCTGTTCTATGGCGATTTACCACCTGGGTGCAGCTTCTTTTAGCCCAGTAATGCTTTTCACAGAGAAGAACTTTCCTGTAGTATATCAGTCTGATCCAGCCTATTACGGTCAGTCCAGCGCTGAAATACCAGGCAATTCCTCTCTGAACAAGGAACACAGCAACCCCAGATGATCGTTTCGGCCTTCATTGGGCCTCGTCAATGAGGTGTAGCCTCATATTCCTCTAAGCACACTGAGCAATGAGTCCATGTCTGGTTGCCCCTTTTTCCCATAGGGAGACTAAATACACACAGAGAGAAGCACACTCACAAGAATGAACAACCGGCTCAATACTATTGTTACAGAGAAGAACTTTCCTGTAGTATATCAGTCTGATCCCGCCTATTACGGTCAGTCCAGTGCCGAAATACCAGGCAATTCCTCTCTGAACAAGGAACACAGCAACCCCAGATGATCGTTTCGGCCTTCATTGGGCCTCGTCAGTGAGGTGTAGCCAATTTCCTCTAAGCACACTGAGCAAGGAGTCCATTTCTGGTTGCCCCTTTTTCCCATAGGGAGACTAAATACATACAGAGAGAAGCACACTCACAGGAACAAACAACTGGCTCAATACCATTGTTAGCCTGTTCTATGGCGATTTTCCACCCGGGTGCAGCTTCTTTTACCCCAGTAATGCTTTTCACAGAGAAGAACTTTCCTGTAGTATATCAGTCTGATCCCGCCTATTACAGTCAGTCCAGCGCTGGAATACCAGGCAATTCCTCTGAACAAGGAACACAGCAACCCCAGAAGATTGTTTCGGCCTATATGTGTGTGTATATAATTCCATAATGATATTTAAAGTGTTTTAATGTGTATTAACTGTAAATATTTCCCATTCCAAAGTTCTTCACATACAGTAATTTGATATTTATATTTTAAATATATATATATATAGGTATATACCTATACCTGTATATATATTCCTATAGATATATAGGTATAGATATCTATTTTACATTATCATATATATATATAAATATTTAATAATAAAACTTAACATTTTTTATGTGAAGAAGATAGGATTGTAAAATATGTGTAACGTGATTCAGTTTTCGCGCTTTAGGTCTACCGCGGTGTCAAGTTAGCGCGCATGAAAACTTAGTTATCTTAAGGCTAAATGAAGCCACCAATCAGCAAGCGCTACCCAGGGTGTTCAACAATGGAGTACATTAGAAAGTTTCTTAAAATCGCATGCTCTATCTGAATCATAAAAGAAAAAAAATGTGTTTCATATCAATTTAATGTAAAATATATATCTATTCCTACTACAAAGCATAAAATACAAGTGCATCCTTGACTCATGGCATTTACTTTAATACATCAAATTCTATAAAGTACATATCGCACTTATCAGAAGGTAAAAACAAATAGGCAGTAACAGAAACACTAATTGAGGATATTGTCTCTCCTTTCCAGATGCATCTCCGAGTGGAAGTGATGGTAAGTCTGTGTTACAACTGTTGTCAACAGATCTCACTGTAACAATGCTGTCTGGCTCATAGGTGACTGTAACGTGCTGTACAAATACTCTCCCTGCTCCCATGACATGTTTTGTCTGAACCTGGTCAGACGTTTTAGAAAGAACTTAAGCATATAGCTCGTGATTACCGTAATCTATATGTTCGTATCCTTTGGAAAAAGTCTGACCAGGCTCAAACAAAACGTCAAGGGAGAGTTTTTTTACAGCACGTTACAGTCACATAAGGGTCTGAGATCGTTATTACAGTAAGATCTGTTGACAACAGATGTAACACAGATTTACCATCACTTCCACTCAGAGATACATCCGGAAAGGAGACGCTATCCTCCATTGATGTTGCTGTTTACTGCCTATTTATTTTTACCTTCTAGTAAGTACAATGTGTACTTTATTTAATTTGATGTATTAAAGTTAATGCTGTGAATTGTAGATGCCCTTATCTTTTATGTTTTGTAGTTGGTTCACTTGTGCAAGACATATGTGCTACCTTCGACAGCTGCACCACACTCAAGCTAGAAGTGGATACAGATTTGTGACATTCAGAATATCTGTGACATTTGACTCTATACAGTTGGATATTATTTGTATCTTTTTCTACCAGCCTGATTAAGTTCAGCTGGAATCTGAGAATAGTTAGTGTTTTTAATAATAACTTGTATTTCATGTTTCTTCCTGTATTACATTAGATTTTCCCAATTATTGCCTGCAGTGGAGCGCTGCTGATTATTGTTTGGTGTTAGTATATATCTATACCTATATGTCTGTAGGAATAGATATACAAGTATAGGTATATACAGAGATATGTATTTACAATAAAAAATAACATTCCTATATGCGAAGAACATTGGAATGTGAAATATTAATAACTCCTGTTGATTTAGCGTGCCAGCGATAAGTGTTAGGTTTTTTCTTGTATGCTCTCCATTGAAGTCTATGGGTGAATGCATTAGCGCTGTCGCAATATCAAAAGTCCTAAAGTTAACGCACATCGAGTTTTGCTTGCGCGCAAACTTTTTACTTTCAACTTATAATATGTGCGCTACACGATATGCGCAAAAAGCTTACTTCTAGCAAAATTTACGCTCAAGCTGGAGTGCTAAATACCGCTTCACTTGTAATCTTAGCCCTATATATTTTGTAAACATGTTTTGAAAACATGCCCCCACCACACTTCTGAGATTCGCATTCAGTGACCCTATACTCTGTTCAGCAAGGGTCAGCCTATTTTTTTTTTTAATATTGGCTGCACTATTCAGTATTCATTTAGTTTAAAATTAAATAAATACTGAATTTTCTTTGAAAACATTTACATTCGCTTTCTTTAAAATGAATACAAATTCTTCAAAGCTACATGTGAAAAGTTCACCTTTATCTACAATACTTACCTGCATGTGCTTTGGAGAGCATGGAGAGTGTGCTAAGGTATTAACCACTTAAAAAGTAAAGTAAACGATTTTATTTAGTATTTTTTTGTTTTCTTTATTTTTGCTCTTGCATTCATTCGGATATTCCTTTCATCAAAACGAAAATCCGATTTTTCCTGATAAATGTGCATTTGTTAGAAAATAAATGCACATGTCTACAAACAAGTATATACCAGATGTATACCAGCAGGAAATCTACTATCAGTCATGTAGTCACATCCTTTGTTACAGCCGGATTGCCAGTTCTTTAGCTATCTGTCCTGTTCTTTGGTTTTATGATGTATGTTTCTCTATATTCTGTATCACCCACATTTGGAATTGTGACCCAGATTCTCCTAGCCGGTGGCAAGCCTCAGGGCACAGAATGACTATCTTTTCTGCCATGACCACAACCTAACTACTGGACTTCTGCTCCTTGTATGCTGTTTAAATAAATGTATTCCAAGCTGAGGTTTTTATTTTAGTATAGAATAATAGCGCACATATTTATTTATTTTTATTTCAAAAGTGACAATGTTTTTACAAACAAGTTTCAAAATATCTACAAAAGACTAAAAAATACATTTTTGTCTGGTAGAAACTAACTGGCAGTGGAACAGTGAACTTTCATTTTTAATTGTTCAAATTACACATAGAAAAATAAAACATATTCTGGCAATTTATGTCATTTGCATTTAAGAAATACATAAATCCCTTAATTTCCAAATGTTTCTGTATTCTTGTGTGCAATCAGGACTTCATCATATTTTGCAAAGTTCTAATGTTTCCTCCTACACAGAATATTCTCCCCTGTGCCCATGGTTTGCTACTGCAGGAAGTGTGGGCAGAAAACACAGTAACATTTCCTACCTGATTTTAACACTGCTTGGCAAAATAAGCCATTTTCTTTCTTTCTTTCTCTCTTTTTCTTTTGATTTTTTTTTATTCTAACTAAATTAAAGGCTTGAGCAACTAAAAAAACAAATGTATTCTTATTTTGCATATGTAAAGTATACTCTGTATATACAGTTATTGAAACAAATAAATCTTATTAAACGTATTACTACTGAGTGGAAATACACATTTTGGGCTAGATTATGAGTGGGGCACTAACTGCTGCGCTCGAGCGATATCGGGTTTATTGTGCGCTTATCAGAAGGAGCGCCCGTATTACGAGTTGAAAGTAAATGTGAACGCATGTGCTAAATCGTGATTTACGCTCGTCGGGTAAGCACGAGTTTATAATAACGCTGTCTGATAAAAATTGTTGATAAAAAATATTACACAGAAAGGGCTCAAAGATATGAGGTCTCATGTCTAAATATGCATATAGATATACATATTTATATATACTATATGTGTGTGTGTTCATATGTATTTATATGTGTATTTATGTATTTACAGACATTTATACACATATAAACACGTAAATACATATGTACACGCATATAGACATATATATAAGTGCATTGGACACCTGTGCAGTAGATGAAAGCAGGTAAAACCATATTTATACAGTCACTTAAAGTGATGACATTACCACATATTTATTCTCTCCTATCCCTAACCTATCTATATGGGACTAAGGGTACCTAGTATATATACAAAAATTTACACTGTAATATGAGGCATAGGTATATAGAAATATAGAAAGCAGCAGGATTTTATCTTTCAGAAAGGAAACAAGATAGCGGTACTTGTTTATTTAACCCCCATTGTTTGCAGCCTATATATCCACTCCACTTCTCTACAAAGAAGTTGTCTCCTGATATCACCCCCTCTAGGATGGCGATAAAGAATGGTAAAAGTGACCATCTGGTTGCGCTGCATTTCTATGAGGCTAAATATAGTAGCAGACCTGAGGTGTATGCCTGTAGATCAGATCAAACGCCATATATGTTATCAAGGTCACAGTATTCTAACATCGTCTTTTTGAGTACGTCAGGTTAGCAAAAAAAGTTTACTTCTAGTGCAGTTAGAGAGAGATAAATTGAGCTCCACTCATAATCTAGCCCTTTAAAACTTTTATTTTAGTTCATTTATGTTCATGGTTGTACTTGTTTCAAAAAATTTCCAACTAAAGTTTTCATTTTGAGCTACAGTGCAGATTCTTGATGTTTTTCTTTATCTAAAGCTATAATTATAAGTTTAATGTTTGTAATTCTATGTAATTCTTAAAGGGGCAGGAAACCCCAAAAATGTCATTCATGATTCGGATATAATATACAATTTTAAATAGCTTTAAAATTTTACTTTTATTATCAAATCTTCTTCATTCTCTTGTTATCCTTTTCTGAAGGAAGAGCATTGCACTACTGGCAGCTAGCTGAACACATCTTAGCCAATTACAAAAGACAAATGTATGCAGGCACCAATCAGCTAGCTCCCACTAGTGTAGGATATGTGCGTATTGATTTTCAACAATGGATACAAATAGAACAAAGCACAAAAAATAGAAGTGATTTTAAGTGTCTTAAAATTGCATGCTCTATGTCATTCTTGCAAGTTTAATTTTGACTTGCCTATCCCTTTAAACCTATACTTTTATTTATACATCTAATTTGTGTGCACGCATTTTTTTGTAAAACTCAAAAAAGTTTACTAAGTTAACCCCTTAGTGACCAGAGCACTTTTCAATTTTCTGACCGTTTGTGACCAGGTCTATTTTTACATTTCTGCTGTGTTTGTGTTTAGCTGTAATTTTCCTCTTACTCATATACTGTACCCACACATATTATATACCGTTTTTCTCGCCATTAAATGGGCTTTCTAAAGATACCATTATTGTCATCATATCTTATAATTTACTATAATTTTTTTTAATAAAATATGTTGAAAAAATTGAAAAAACACACTTTTTCTAACTTTGACCCCCAAAATCTGTTATCTACAACCACCAAAAAACACCCATGCTAAATAGCTTCTAAATTTTGTGTTTAGAAATACCCAATGTTTACATGTTCTTTGTTTTTTTTGCAAGTTATAGGGCAATAAGTACAAGTAGCACTTTGCTATTTCCAAACCATTTTTTTTTTCTTCAAAATTAGCGATAGTTACATTGGAACACTGATATCAATCAGGCATTCCTGAATAACCCTTCACATGTGTATATATATATATATATATATATATATATATATATATATATATATATATATATATATATATATATATATATTTTAGTAGACAACCCAAAGTATTGATCTAGACCCATTTTGGTATATTTCATGCCACCAATTTAATGCCAAATGAGATCAAATTAAAAAAACTGTTAACTTTTTCACAAACTTTAGGTTTCTCACTGAAATTAGTTACAAACATCTTGTGCAATTATGACATACATGGTTGTAAATGCTTCTTTGGGATCCCCTTTGTTCAGAAATAGCAGACATATATGGCTTTGGCATTACCTTTTGGTAATTAGAAGGCTGCTAAATTCCGCTACGTACCACACTTCTATTATGCGCAGCAGTGAAGGGGTTAATTAGGTAGCTTGTATGGTTCATTTTAGCTTTAGTGTAGTAGACAACCCAAAGTATTGATCTAGTCCCATTTTGCTATATTTCATGTCACCATTTCACCGCCAAATGCGATCAAATAAAAAAAAAAATCTTTCATTTTTTCACTAACTTTAGGTTTATCACTGAAATTATTTACAAACAGCTTGTGCAATTATGGCACAAATGGTTGTAAATGCTTCTCTGGGATCCCCTTTGTTCAGAAATCGCAGACATATATGGCATTGGTATTGCTTTTTGGTAATTAGAAGGCTGCTAAATGCTACATGCACATCACACGTGTATTATGCCCATACAAGACCGCTGCTTCTTAACTCCTGTTTCCGGCGAGCCTGAAGGAACACACAGACACAGATGTATCTGGCCTCATTCGGGCCATGATAAATCGGCCCCATGGATTCTAAGCCCTTTCTCCTGGGGAAAATGTTGGTAAAAAATATTTACTTTAAAATAAACAGTAGGACTGAAGGTATGGACAAGGCAAATGTATTTTAATACTCAGGTCTACAGAAATACAACCATTAAGTTGTCAAAGATATTTTATTGTTATTACAATCTTACTAAAAGAATGAAAGATAAATACATAATATAATACATACATTTTTGATAATGGAGTTTAGAGGAGAAAGATAAATCCCATCATACCCTGCAAAAATAAAAAGCTTCTTAAAAATCTCAGTAGTGTGAGTCAAAATCTTTAGATAATCAGTATACTAATAAAGAAATAATGTAAAGTTTAATGGCTGACTGTTCAAATTCTACCCCATATAAGTATCTGTGAGTGTTTATTTTAGGTATGGGATGAAGAACAATGAGTGTAGAAAATGCTGTGTAGTTTACCATCATTTCATATACCAAGAGTTCCTTGTTGAAAAATGTGACTGATAGAGAGGATAAAGAATGTGTTATGGATCGTTCAATTAAGCTGCAAACTTCATTAAAGGGACAGTACACTGTAAAATAGTTTTTCCTTTAATGTGTTTACAATTGCTTTTTTTACCAACTGCAGAGTAAAAAATGTATGAAAAATAGCTTTTTAAGGCTTATTTGTGTATATTAAAGCTCTGATTTTGTGTTTTGAAGCCACAACCTAATAAAATGGGTTGAGCTTGTAGGTATAATCAGATCTCATTACTGTATCACATTGTGCACATATACCTGCTTCTTTATCTTATATCTGTACATAAAACAATCACCAGTACTTGGAGAGAACAATGGAAAATCAACATTTTATTACCTTATCTCTGCTATATCCCACTGGGAGTGTAATTTCTTCTGCTGGCTGTGTTTACAAAGCTTATCTATAGCTGGTACGCGCGGCCACAAACTTTCAGAATAGGTGGGGATACCACATGCTAAATCAACAATTTCAAATGCCAATATAAGGGTAAAGGAGCTACTTGTAAACAATTTAATACACTCCAGCAGTTAAAGTGGATCATTGGGAACAAATTAAAGGGGAGAAATGTTTTGAGTAAACTGTCCCTTTAAGCATACTTGTTAGTAGAGAAAAAGGTTGGATGAGTTTTCCTAGCATTATTGACAAAAACATGTTTTAACAAAAATATAAAAACAGTATATGTTTTTATTTTCAAAATTCCACCATTTCTTGAGTGATTGGTCTTGCATTACACTGGATCTTGTTATTTTTTATATTATGATATATATACTTTTTTTAAATTTGTTATTTTAAAGTTCCCCTGGTTTTTGAATTAAAAAAATGCTGGACAATTTATGGTTCATCTGATTTTTTTTTACCAAATGGATAGATTCAGATAATACATTGGAATAATAATAATAATAATAATAATATAATATATAGTAGACGACAGGTTGAATTTTTACAATAATGAATCTCTTGCATTTATTTTACTGTCTTATTGCTTTTGCTATGGTCGTGGTAAAGTCTACTAAGTAGCTCCTAATATTACCAGGGTTCTTCAATTTTAGTCTTCGGGAATGATTTCTTTTAAAAAAAAATTATTTTAGAAATGTGTTTTTGCTGAAAAATACTAATTATGTAGCCTCCCAGGTACTTGCTTTAGGGATAACAATGTTTGGATGTTAAACTATTATGCTAGGACCTTTTAGTGCCCACCAGGAAAATGTCTGTGATCAGTAATTGTGGATGAATTAACCTGTTATTCCAGAAATTTCATTTAAAAAAAAAAAAAAAAAACTGATTTTCAGTGTCCTTATTTTGTTAAATTCTAATGTTTACAAGTTTTATATCAATTCCTAGCATATCCTACACTTGTGAACTCTAGGGACACAAGTTATAAGACTTTAAACCAGGATAGATGGAATTTAGAGTTAAAATCAAATCTACATAATGTTTGATAGAGTCAAGGGGGCAAGAAGACTGTGTGATAGATTTTGTTTGTGTACATATTTATTTTATTTTAGATCTTATAGAGTGGATTATTTATTTACTTAAAGATATATGCACTAGAGTATTTTACAGTTTTGGCAAGGTTTCGTCTGATGTATGTATCCATAGTCCACATTATTTTTTTAGGCTTTAAATTACACTTAAATTACATGGTATAAGCGACCAAGAAGACAGACAGACACAATTTGTGGATGAGATATGCATTGTAGATTATATATCCATTCATTAAATATACTTTCTATCATGGTGCCCGTCTCTGGTGTGCATCTTTTACTAAAGGATTTGCGTGGAGAACTGCTGTGTGCAGTGTTGAGAGTTTACTTTGCCTTTGAGCCATAAAATATAAATCACAGTGTAATTAAACAATCATTCCTAGCAATAAATTAACATACCTACCAAGTGTGAACACTTTCTGCCTATATTTGTTTGCCACAATTGTCAGAGGTAAATTACAGAAAAAAGGGTCAAAATACATAAGGAATGTAGTATGTCCAGGTGGTTAATAAGTATTGAATCGAGATCTAATCATCCTGTTTTTTCATGCTAAGATTTCCTTTAGTATAAGATTATTTAAAGAGGTCTGTCAGGCACATTTTACTTTTTTTTTTAAATTTATAAATGTAATATTTAATTATTGTATGTTTGATCCTGCATGGCTTTAATATTATATTACAAGAAAGCTAAAATTTAAAATATGATATTGGCCTAAATTTAATAAAAAACCGTTGGTAAAATCTCATGAAAAAAAACTTGCTGCAACATTATAATTCAAAAATGGCAAAATTCATAACTATGTGTCATTCTCTTATTCACAAGTTACAATTTACTCTTCATTATATTAAATGGAACAGCATAAATGTTCACCTCTTGGCGCTTTGAACAAGTTCCACTGTGAAAAGTAATTAAAACAAAAAACTGCCACTATAAAGTAGTCCACTCTTACATATGCAGTGGCATTGAATAGGCACCAGGGGGAGTACTGGACCCCAGCAGAATAACTTGCTCCCTTATGTGCCCTTAACTGCGATTTGCCTCATTTATCCACTACCCCTTTTTCAATATTCTCCAAAGCTTAGTCTGAACCCTCCCACAGAAAGCATTGTCCCCGCTCATGACATGCTTGACTACCACCCATGGACTGGCCGACCCTGCACCCTGATGTGGCCCCACTCCCAAAACACTGGTGGGCCTCCAGCAAGTACCCAACCCATAAGAATATCCTGGAGACACCACTGAACAAATCCAAATAAAATAGGATACAATTATAGAAAAAGAAGGTTCAAAGAACTAGCAAGACATGATCGTTTGGGTCCTTGACCCAGAACGCTCACGGCCAGCTCCTAAAGACACCTCTCGCTCTTTCCAGCAAGACTACTTACTATAACAAAACAGACATACAAATATTTTACAATTTTAATTATTGTATTTCAGATTTGTTAGTAGTTTGTGTTTGATGTGGGTGATATTGTGTAGTGGGTATCTCATGCAACTATAGATGTTAATGGCAGGAACTTTCACTAATGAAACTGTGAAAAAATTGTGATGCCTAATGAATTTTGAACATGATCTTGGTTGTACAACAACCCATCTCGGCAACCTCACGAGCATCTATCAACCTCTTCCATTGACAAAATAAAAATGATATATAATCATATAAGCATTAAAAAAAACTAACCGCTTGCAATAAGTATTAAAAAAATAATAATAACCGCCCGCAATAAGTATTATGAAAAAGACCTAACCGCTCACAATAAGTATTAAGAAAAAACAAAACAACCAAATACCTAATAAAACTATTAACCCCTAAATCTGCCAACCCCAACATCGCAAACTACCTAATACATCTATTAACCCCTAAACTGCCATTAACCCACATCGCTAATTAACCTAATAAATCTACTAACCCCTAAAATGCCATTAATCCACATCGCAATTAACATAATAAATCTATTAACCCCTAAACGACCAAACCCCACAACGGAAATAACTAATCACTAAGCCCCCTAACCTAACACCCCATAAATAAACCCAAATAAAAAAATTAAATAATCCTAAATTACAATTAAAATAAAAAACCTAACATTACTTTAAAAATAAAGAAAACTAAGTTTAAACTAATCTAATATTACAGAAAATAAAAAAGGTCTAACATTACACAAAATAATAAACCACATTATCCAAAATAAAAAAATTAAACCTAATCCCTATGAAAATAAAAAAGCCCCCCAAAATAAAAACACCCCCTAATCTAAGAATAAACTACCAATTGCCCTTAAAAGGGCTTTTTGTAGGGCATTGCCCTAAAGAAATCAGCTCTTTTACATTAAAAATAAACCAAGTCCCCCCTAACAGTAAAAAAAAAAACAAAAAAAAAAGATCTAACACTAAAAAACAAACTACCGATTACCCCTAAATGGGCATTTGTATGGGCATTGCCCTTAAAAGGGCATTCAGCTCTTTTACTGCCCTTAAAAGGGCATTCAGATCTTTTTCAATTGCCCAAATCCCTAATCTTAAAAAAAACAGTGGTCTTCCCAGATGTGGTGATCCTCAGCGGAATGGAGGCTCCTCTTCATACGATCGTCTGCCCACACTGAAGATTGAATGCAAGGTACCCCATATTTATTGGGGTATCTTGTATTCCTATTGGCTGATATTTTAAAATCAGCTAATAGGATGAGAGCTAATTAAATCTTATTGGCTGATTTGAACAGCCAATAGGATTTCAGTAGCTCTAACCCTATTGGCTGATTTCAAAATTTCAGCCAATAGGAATACAAGGTACCCCAATTTGATTGTGGTACCTTGCATTGAATTTTCAGTCTATGACGGATGACATGGAGCTTCCATGCTGCCAAGGACCGCCACCGCCGAGGACCAGCGCCGACGAGGACCACCGCCAAGGGCCATGGCCTTTGAGGATGCTGCTGAGGATCCAGGCATCAAGAACACAGATCTGCACCTCCGCTCTGCACCGCCTTCACTCCAGATAAAGATAGAAGATGATGGATTCGTCTGGAAGAAGACCTTCTCTGCCGTACTTCAGGAACCATGAGTACCTATTTGGGGCTTAGTGTTAGGTTTTTTTTTTTTGGTTTTTTTTTAAGATTAGGGATTTGGGCAATTGAAAAAAAGCTGATTGCCCCTTTTAAGGGCAGTAAAAGAGCTAAATGCCCTTTTAAGGACAATGCCCATACAAATGCCCCTTTAGTTTTTTTTAGTGTTAGTTTTTTTAATTTTGGGGGGTTTGGTGGGTGGGGGTTTTTTACTGTTAGGGGGGGATTTAGTATTTTTCAGAGGTAAAAGAGCTTTTTAAATTAGGGCAATGCCCTAAAAAAGGCCCTTTTAAGGGCTATTGGTAGTTTAGTATTAGATTAGGGGGTGTTTTTATTTTGCGGGGGATTTTTTATTTTTATAGGGGTATTAGTTTAGGTATATTTTTTTATTTTGGATACCTTTGTTTATTTTTTTTGTAACTTTAGCTTGGGGGGTTGTAGTTTTTAAGCATAGATTGCCCTCTGGGCAGGCTTATCGCCTAGTACTGTAATAAATGTATTTAGCAGATACTGTAGGTTTATTTGTGTGTGTGTGTGTTTACAATTTAAAAGAAGGAAATGGAATTCTGTAACTAACTCTTGCATTTCTCCTTTTTTATTCTTGTTTTATTCAAGTGCGAGGTTTCGGGACATATGTCCCTTTCTCAGACAAACAATTGTCGGAGGAAAGGACATACTGTATGTCCCGAAACGTCACACTAAAATAAACTACTGTTTGCCTTTGAAAATTCAGTGAGTGCAAATTTACTGTCTACTAAGTGAATACAGATATATGGATTCTGGTAGCTGTATATGAGAAATGTGAGTGCAGACTTACACAACTACTTATATACATAAGTATATATATATATATATATATATATATATATACACAGTATCCCACAAAGGTGAGTACACCCCTAACATTTTTGTAAATATTTTATTATATCTTTTCGTGTGACAACACTGAAGAAATGACACTTTGCTACAATGTAAAGTAGTGAGTGTACAACCTGTATAGCAGTGTACATTTGCTGTCCCCTCAAAATAACTCAACACACAGCCATTAATGTCTAAACCATTGGCAACAAAAGTGATTACACCCCTAAGTGGAAATATCCAAATTGGGCCCAATTAGCTATTTTCCATCCCCGGTGTCATGTGACTTGTTAGTGTTAGAAGGTCTCAGGTGTGAATGGGGAGCAGATGTGTTAAATTTGGTGTTATCGCTCTCACACACTCTCATACTGGTCAATGGAAGTTCAACATGGCACCTCATGGCAAAGAACTCTCTGAGGATCTGAAAAAAAGAAATGTTGCGCTCTAAGTAGATTGCCAAGACCCTGAAATGGAGCTGCAGCACAGTGGGCAAGACCATACAGCGGTTTCACAGGACAGGTTCCATTCAGAACAGGCCTCACCATGATCGAAAAAAGAAGTTGAGTGTTTGTGCTCAGCGTCATATCCAGAGGTTGTCTTTGGGAAATAGACGTATGAGTGCTGCCAGCATTGCTGCAGTGGTTGAAGGGGTGTGGGGTCAGCCTGTCAGTGCTCAGACAATGCGTACCACACTGCATCAAATTGGTCTGCATGGCTGTCATCCAAGAAGGAAACCTCTTCTAAAGATGATGCACAAGAAAGCCTGCAAACAGTTTGCTGAAGACAAGCAGACTAAGGACATGGATTACTGGAACCATGTCCTGTGGTCCGATGAGACCAAGATAAACTTATTTGGTTCAGATGGTGTCAAGTGTGTGTGGCGGCATCCAGGTGAAGAGTACAAAGACAAGTGTGTCTTGCCTACAGTCAAGCATGGTGGTGGGAGTGTCATGGTCTGGGCCTGCATGAGTGCTGCCGGAACTGGGGAGCTACAGTTCATTGAGGGAACCATGAATGCCAACATGTACTGTTAAATACTGAAGCAGAACATGATCTCCTCCCTTCGGGGACTGGGCGGCAGGGCAGTTTTACAACATGATAAAGACCCAAAACACACCTCCAAGATGACCACTGCCTTGATAAAGAAGCTGAGGGTAAAGGTGATGGACTGGCCAAGCATGTCTCCAGACCTAAACCCTATTGAGCATCTGTGGGGCATCCTCAAATGGAAGATGGGGGAGCGCAAGGTCTCTAACATCCACCAGCTCTGTGATGTCGTCATGGAGGAGTGGAAGAGGACTCCAGTGGCAACCTGTGAAGCTCTGGTGAATTCCATGCCCAAGAGGGTTAAGGCAGTGCTGGAAAATAATGGTGGCCACACAAAATATTAACACTTTGGGCCCAATTTGGACATTTCCACTTAGGGGTGTACTCACTTTTGTTGCCAATGGTTTAGACATTAATAGCTCTGTGTTGAGTTATTTTGAGGGGACAGCAAATTTACACTGTTATACAGGCTGTGCACTCACTACTTTACATTGTAGCAAAGTGTCATTTCTTCAGTGTTGTCACATAAAAAGATATAATAAAATTTTTACAAAAATGTGAGGGGTGTACTCGCTTTTGTGGGATACTGTGTATATATACATATATGTCCTACAAAATAAAGGGTGGTAACTCACCAAGACTTCCACCCCTCCTCACAATTAATATTGTTTTATACACACACAGAAACACTGTATTGGTATGTATATAATCTATACACTTCGACTAATGAAAGCAAATTAAATCCAATGAAGAGTTGAATGGTTGCCGTTGGGCCTGAGAATCCTCCTCTGTCACAGTCTCTCACCAACTTAAGGTGCAATAGTGCTATTTCTGCTGAGGGGAGCTAAATAACCCCAGAGCAAGCCACACAGAAATGTAAGCACCATGTGTTACACACATTGCGGGGTGATCACACAGCAGGACCACTGACAGGCTTGCATTTAGTGTTACTGCCCATTACTAGAGGATCTAACTATCCCTCTAACCCAGCGGTTCCCAACCAGACCAGTTGGGGGTACTCAAAAATATTGTTGGTAATGGCGGAAGATCCGGGGGCGGGTCGGGGGGGCACTCTCAATGGGTCATCAACTAATAACCATCGTGGAACTGTGGAAGGAAGGAGCGTTCAGCCGGAAAGTGACAAGTGAAGTCCTGGCCTGGCATATAGGCAGATGGGAGCCCCTGCACCTGAAATATGTGGACCGGGTGTGGATGACTCCGGTCCACATATTAATGATCACCCTGTCACCAGACAGCTTAGCCTCCTGCTTCACCCACCCCGTGCACAAAATGTTGACTGCGAGTGCGCAGTTAAAAACAGCACTGCAGCAGCATAGCTGCGTAGACACGTGTGGTAGAGCTGTGGAGGTTGCGAGTCACACAGGCGAGGTGGGTCTGCATCGCCAAATAAGTTATAGTCAGTTCTGGTAAGTAAACTACTAATGCTAGTGCTTGCTTGAGTCAGATTGCTTCACTTCCAACTAAAAACGTCCATAGTGGCTGGGTGGTTTATATCGATCTGATCTCACAAATTAAAATATTTATTTTTCTGATCATTACGCTTTGACTCCCCCCCCCCAGGGCCGTGTTTAGGGGCAACCAGGCAGCTGCCAGGGGCGCCAGCCACACAGCAGGGCTCCTTCTGAGAATGAGATCTGAGCTTTAATCCTGTTGATACACGTACAGTCGTATGCCTTTCAGATATAGCTTACCTCCCCTATAAAAAAAGCGCTTCCTTTATTTTGAGGGATGGGTGTGGGTAACGAAGAGAGGGGGTACTCATAAATGAAAAGCCTAATCAAGGGGTATGGGAGAGAAAAAAGGTTGGGAACCGCTGCTCTAACCAGACTGTCCTCCAGCTCCTCCCGCAAGCCGCAGTGTTTACGGAAGCATTTCTGTTTTCTGTGCAGAGGGAACTTAGTTCCTCCTGCAAAAATAGTGCAGGAACTTTATTCCCATGCATTTCCACCCGACTTGACCCCTGTATGTATATATATATATATATATATATATATATATATCTGTGTGTGTGTAGAAAAAAATGATACTCCCCGCAGTAATCATTCTAGCGTAAATCGCAATGAGCTCAATCGAATGCATTTACTTTGAACTCGTAATATGAGCGGTAAGCCCGACAAGTGCAAACCGCTGTGATAAACCCCTTATCGCAAATACACAAATGTTTGCTATCCACTCATAATCTGGTCCATTACGGGGAAACTAATTTTACAGCACATTGTCCCTTTAATATATATTTAATAGGGGAGGTGGAGTTTGCCAGCAAAGGGAGAAGCAGCACTCTGCACAGAAAGTGACAAACAACACTAGTTTTACACCTTTATTTGAGGAATATCACCGTAAAAAGCCCACTAGGTGATAGATATACTAACAGGGACTATCCGGTACAACTTTGGAGTGGATACCTGCCAATTTCCGATATACCCACAAACGAGAACCAGCAGATTTCTAGGAAAGGCCGCGGCTGCGGCCTACTCCGGAACCTCTGGCCCTTAAAAGAGGAACAAAGAAGCGAGTGACCCATCCGATTACAGGAGTGCTATAAAGGGAGACCCCAGGAGACAACTAATGGTGAGATTGAACGTATCTATTGACAGAAACAAGTTTTAAACACTCCGGGGCCTATCTCCCAAAATGTAACAGAAGGAAATTAGCTGCACACATCCAGTTAGCTGGCTATATCCTTTGGGACACTTTGCTGCTGAATTATCACCCTCTTGGGTTTATAAGGCCAATTGGAGGATTAACACTATACTTTAGCAGGACTGCCAGTGGCGGGAAAGGAGGCCATCTTGCCTTGCAGCCTTTGATATAGGACAGTAATCTTTTCTAAACCACACAGCCTTTATTCACTTAGGTGGTTTACAAATAAGCTACAGAAAATTGAGAGCCTATACGGCTGTTTTTCTCTCCTTGTCCAAATAACTTGCAGCTATTAAAGCAAAGTTTGGTGTGACACAGGATTTGTTGGCCTCCAATTTGACTCTACACATTGAATTTAACGCTGAGCAGCCAAAGCCCTAGAAGCCTCATCTGAGCAGCTATAACCTAATACCAACACGGTACTACTCTCTCCCCTCCCTTTTCCTGCCATCCTTTGTGGTGGTGGGTCATATCGTAAGGCCCTTTTTCCGTGATCGTCCTGTGAGGACATTGCCCCTGGGGAGTAGAGATAGGCCAGTAGTAGGGTGAATTCTGACAAGAACAGTGGGACTGCAGTCTAAAAATATGCCAAACTTTTAGCCGCTGACCTTATGCTGTGCAAGTGTGGACTGATACCCTGCTAGCCTGTTAACATGAGTCATATGGAGGTATCTGGGGACCTGTATCCCGGAAAATAGCATCCAAAGCGGGACAGAGTACAGCAATATTATACCAAAACCACCATGACAATCCTTATGCATTTCTAGTCAGAGATAGCGCGGTGAGAGCCTCCCCCTCCAACTTTTAAGAACCTCACGAGTTTCCTTTTCTTCACCAAACAGATTATAACCCTATTGACACATGCTCCTTGATCCAGGACGTTATTTCATAGTGAGAACCTGGGGGGTTTCACAGGTCTCCCGAAATGTCTGCCAGGAAATCCTCCTTAGACAAAAGAAACAAGCCTACATCTTTGAACACATACTTCAAGCCTTCCAATACAATGAAACAGATAGACCAACCAGACGCTGAGAACCCAGAAGAAATGGACTCAGATTCAGAATCTGCAGTATCAAACACAGATCAGACCTAAGTAACTAAAGCAGACCTGCAATCCTTAGTTTCAAAACAAGATATCTCAGCTAGCTTTGATAAATTATGGACTAAAATTGATTCCATGCACACGGCAGTTACAGCTAGTCTAACAGAGATCAGGTCTGATATAGCAGAACTAGGAGGCAGAATGGATACAATCAAAGAACATCCAGAAGCAATTACGGAGGATATGAATGGACTTTCACAAACCATTGCCTCACATCACCAACTGTTCATAGAGATGCAAGACAAGATTGAAGATCTGGAGAACAGGAGTAGAAGAAGCAATCTAAGGCTAAAAGGTATCCCGGAGACAGTGGATGGTAAAGACCTACCTACCTATCTACAACAACGCTTCAGAAGCATAACTGGAAATAAGGGAAACATTGATTTTACTATAGAAAGAGCTCACAGAGCTCTGAGGGCTAAACCTAAGGGGGAGGCTCCGCCGCGAGATGTAATAGTGAAGATGCTGCTCTTCCAAGACAAGGAGCTAATACTATCGGCAGCTAGAAATGCTCCTACGTTCAAATTCCAGGGGTCAGTTGTTCAATTCTATCAAGACCTATCCTTTAGGACTCTCCAAAGGCGGAACTCTTTTCGCCCCTTAACTCAGCTATTGAGAAAACAACAGATTCAATACAAATGGGGGTTCCCTTTCACTCTTTATATTTTGAAGGACAACTTAACTTTGACTATCAAGGAAGCTGCAGACATCCCCGACTTATGCCAACGACTGGGGCTAGAAACACCAAAAATGCCTGATCTGCCGGTCTCGGCCCTACAACTGGAACCCCAGGCATCTCTGAAATCAAACACCATTCCTAGATGGAAAACAGTCAGTAAAAAACGTTCTAAGAATAAGTGAAACACAGCTTCCTTCTGGGAAATCTTTTTTTTATCTCTGGAAGAAAAAATAAATGAAAGCCACAAGTCTACAAAAGTAGGAGGAACATAGCTATCTCACATGAAGTACCCTTTTATGTGACTCTCTAATGAGTAGGTGGTAGCTGTGCTACCAACTATGGAAGTTTTGTAAGCTTAATAGGTATGCTATGGGACTCCCTGTATAGACCATCAGGTTATATAGGAAGATGTCTGCAGTTAATGGGGTAAAGCAGGAAGTTGGGAGAAAGATGAACTGCAGTTACCATATGCCTGTAGAAGAGACAGGGCTCACGCCTGTTGTTCTTGTTCTCTATTGCATAGTTATAGCACTTGCACAGTTACTTAAATTTAAAATGTTAAGTTTATTTATCTTATTACCTTGCCCTCATGTGAGGGAATTATTATGTTTTTTTTCTATGGTTAATTTACTAATTTGTTATTGTACTCACACTACTTACTACACTCTCCTTTTAGAGCCACATACTGTCACACGCCCAGATGAAACAGTCATAGAATGGATAGAGGCTTACCCCGGTCAGAGAAATTCCAGATGCACACACCTTCTCAAACTATGTTCCAATATATTTATGATACGTCCTATACCCACTTAGATGGCCCCTAAAATTAAATTAATTTCTCACAATGTGAGAGGCCTGAATACTGATGTAAAGAGACAAGTGGCAATGAACCAATATATAAATATCAAAGCCAATATTCTTTTCTTACAGGAGACCCACTTTCTTAACAATCAGGTTCCTAAATATTGGTCCAGACACTTTCAACAACATTACCATGCCACAGCCTCTACCAAAAAAAGAGGAGTCTCCATTTTGATTCACTCGGCCCTTAACTTTGAACTTGAATCCATAACCACAGATGAGGATGACAGATATTTAATAGTTAAAGGTTAAATTGATAACACAGACATAGTACTCTGCAATATATACGCACCTAATACGAAACAGACAGAATTCTTTGCCCATATATCGCATCTTCTAACTCAGTGGTCCCAAAATAGGATTATAGTAGCTGGAGATTTTAACATTAACTTATCTCCGATCCAGACACCCAGTCGAGAGACTTTATCACATAAAAAACAGCAACATAATACTTACCTGGCAGGGGAGTCTTAGCCATGATCACTAAGGTGGCTCTCCCAGGGCGAGGCTGGTTCATTGCACTCCGGGCCCGCTGACCTCTGCGATTTCCCCACATGCGGGAAACTTGACTGCACAATTTGTGGTAGTGGGGGACTGCGTGCGCGCTCTCAAAAAAAACGAAAAAAAAAAAAAAAAAAACAGCAACATAATCGGGATATAAAGCACATTCAGGAACACTTGGCGTCCCACACTCTTATAGATACCTGGCAGGCCTTATATGGAACTACAAATGACACCACCTATTATTCCGCTGCGCATAAATCTTATACAAGAATTGATTATATCTATACCAGCCAAATCTTTCACCCGATCTTACTATCTTCTGAAATTCACCCCTGCGTTTGGTCTGACCACTCCATATTGACGCTATCTTTAGATGGGATACAAGATCATAAGCGGGAAAAGTCGTGGTCTTATGACCCGCAATATTTTCAGCAGCCCCTAGCACAGGACCAGGTCCTGAAATATCTCAAAGAGTACTGGGACATAAATATAGATACCACCTCCAACCCTTTATATACATGGGTGGCCCACAAAGCATATCTTAGGGGAATACTAATGCAAGGGAAGGCGGCACATGCCAGACAGTGTCAAAAACGGATATCTACACTCCACCAAGAGATAGCCACTTTAGAGAAGTCACACAGACTTACACATAATGAGAATACCTTAAGAACCTTACAGGCAAAAAGAACCACATTTGCTAACTTACTGACAACAAATGCCACTAAAACACTACATAAACTGAAAGTACAATATTTCATATTTGCCAATAAACCAGACAGATATTTGGTGCACAAACTACAGGAGAGAAATAGAGCCATGGCTATTCCCTCCCTACAGCTAGCCAATGGAGATATGACAGCATCTCCTCTGGAGATAGTAGATGAATTCGCAAGGTACTATGGCCAACTCTATGATGGTCACAAAACTAAACACTCACCATCTATTACAAAAGACACACATAACTTTTTAACTGATGCACATCTTCCGGTTATCTCAGATGAGGACAAAACTATCCTAAATGCCCCCGTATCTCCAATAGAGGTTATACAGGTTATAAAAGAATTGAAAGTGGGAAAGGCAGCGCGGCCGGACGGTTTCCCGGGGATTATTATAAGCTATTTCGTACAACATTATTAGCGCATCTCACAAAATTCTGTAATCATTTCTTAGAGGGCCGGGAAATACCAAAGGAATTACTGGGGGCTACAATTGTGGTCATTCCTAAAACAGGGAAAAATACCAAACTCTGCGCCAGTTATCACCCTATATCGCTCATAATTCAGGATCTGAAGATATTCACCAAGATATTGGCCAATCGCTTAAAAATTATATTGCCCTCACTTGTCCAGCCAGACCAGGTGGGATTTGTAGCAAATAGGGAGGCCACGGACAACATAAGAAGAATGATAAATATTATAGATCACCTGGGAAGGGAGGAAACGCCTTCTCTGCTCCTATCTTTGGACGCGGAGAAGGCGTTTGATAGGATAGATTGGGGATACATGATGATGGTACTGCTGCACATGGGGTTTGATGGTCCCTTTATTAAATCAATTCAGGCAATTTATTCTAGCCCCACTGTGCAGGTTGTATCGGCAGGATATAGATCTAAATCTTTTCCCATAAGGAATGGGACAAGACAGGGATGCCCTCTGTCCCCCCCCCCCTGATATTTGCGCTATGCATAGAGCCCCTAGCAGCTAGAATAAGACTAACCCCGGATATCGCCGGCGCCACTATAGCTAATAAAGAATACAAACTCACCCTCTTTGCAGATGACATTTTGGTCATCGTTACAAAACCCCTGTTGTCTCTCCCGAATTTATACAACCTCCTCGATAGCTTCTCACAGATATCGGGATATAAAATCAATCTTGAGAAATGCGAGGCATTACCAATAGCTTTACCCCCCCATACAAAGAAAACCATAGAGCTTAACTTTGAGTTTAAATGGGTGAAACACTCTCTTAGGTACCTGGGGATCCAGATAACAGCTCAATACAACCAACTGTATAAGTACAATTATACTCCGTTATTTAAAACTATAAGAAAGGACCTCCAGAGTTGGAGGAGACATACTTTTTCTTGGTACGGCCGACTTTCCACAGTCAAAATGAATGTTTTCCCATGATTACTTTATCTATTCCGCACACTACCTTTACCAATCCCGATTTTAGAACTATCCACACTACAAAAGGAGCTAATAGCCTATGTTAGGGGTAGCAAAAAAGCAAGAATCCCTTCAGTGGTTCTGACACAACACAAAACTCTGGGAGGGGTAGGTGTCCCAAACCTAATTGACTATTACAAGGCAGCCAGAATATCACAAACAATACTAATGGGGAGGAGACAGGGGGACATTATCTGGCCCAAGTTAGAGGCGGGGAGAGAGGGACTACCAAATGCAGACGACATGTTATGGAATGACCAAACAAGTAATACACCTATATATAGATCACCAATCCATACATCCACCAAACAAGTTAAAAAATGGATAACAAATCACCACAACATACTACCTTCAAGATCAGTGATGATCCCACTTAGGAAAATTATGCCTCAAGAACTTTATACCACTATAGATAAATGGGCCAATAAAGGGCTGTATAGAGTAGCGGACACCTTACTCAATAACACACTTATGACCTACACTCAGATTCAAGATAAACTGACCCCAATGAAGATAAGGTGGTTTCAATACTTACAGTTGTCCTCCTCCATCCTTAAATATATGGGCAATGAGGGAGCCTCTCCCCCCACAACACTGGAAAACATATACTCACTAACATCCAGGCCTAAACATACAATCTCTATTCTGTATATAGCGCTATAGAGAGACCCCAATGCCCCTAAAACAACTTTGATGCAAAGGTGGGAAGAAGACATTAATGTCATATATGATAAACATACATGGGAGAATATATTTAGCTCCATGGGAAGAGGGTTGATCAGTGCAGACCTACGTGAAAATACTCTCAAAATTGCATTTCGCTGGTACCTCACACCAAATATTACCTCTCATATGTCACAGGCGGCATCCAACTTATGCTACAGGGGATGTGGGAACATAGGCACCTTTAAACACATGTGGTGGGACTGTGATGGGGTAAAACAGATATGGCATTCCCTCTCCCCTTTACTTAGCTCTATCCTAGAGGAAGAGATAGAGCTTGATATTTCTCAGGCCTTATTACACACAGGTTTCAAACCATATAATAAAGAAATGAATGCCTTCATCAGAATCTTATGCACGACTACAAGAATAGCAATAGCATACCACTGGAAAACTGGGGTACCAACATGGATGGAGGTGAGGAATAAAATTAACAATATGTTTAGAATGTATGAGTCAGCTTCATGGATCATGAATACTAGAGAGTCATTTGAGAGGGTTTGGTTCTATTGGGTCCTGAATAACGCCACTACCATTTAAACACAATACAGTACAGACGCTTGATTTGGGGGTTGGATCAGAAGAAAATATATATACAATAGTAGCAATATGTTGGCTCGAGAAAAAATAAGTAGCCTCTACAAAGCAATTTTTAAATGCTTCTTTCTTTCGTAACGTAAGATATTTGATAATGATATATATAACTGTGATGGGAGTACAAAATTTGTTTTTTTCCCTAGTTTTGAATTTTTTTTTCTTTTTTCATCTCTTTGATGTATAGATATATGGCTAACCCTGCCCATATGTTATTCAGTTTTAATCTTTTCGAAAACTCAGGGCAATTTCCTTCCATGTCCCATCCCTTCCTCTTCTGTTTTCCCCTTCCCATCTTCCCCTCTTTCCCCCCCCTTCTTTTTTTTTGTTTGTTTGTATGCCATAATGAAAGGTATTAATACGATCGTATGATGCCAACTACCCCCACCTAAAAGGGGCCTTGATGTATTTACCTCATGTAACAGTTCATAATTTGTTATATTTATGTTATAAAAAACTCAATAAAAATATTTAAACATAATATATATTTAATACAATCTGTGCCACACACAAATAATTTTAACAGTTCTGCTGTGGTTCAAAATATGTGCTAAAGCAATAACATGACCCTTTTTTCAGCCTGCTTCAAGGACAAGAATAGGATATTTACAAAGCAACAAGAAAGCATTTATTTTAACTGTTGGTAGTGCACCTTATATTTGTTAGCTGAAGTCTGTGAATAAAAAAGGGTTAATCAAAAAAAATTCTATAATTACTAAATATTCTCTTTCCTGCCAGTAAATTTCTAAAAGGTTATTGTAATTAAAGGTAAATCTGTTTTTCTCTCTCAGAACATATTTAAGGAAACTAAAACATTATTACAGATCTATTCAACCTTTTAAAATATAATTAAAAAAAAAATCTCCAGGCAAAAAGTAATATTTCAAGCTGTAGCTCTGAGTTTCTAAAAATGGCTAGCTCCTCAACATTTTCCGTAACATTTTTCTGTATAATATGCCAGCAATTTGCAGAGTAATGGGCGCTATACAAACTTTTAACCTTTGAGAAAATACTTTTTTTTGCATGTGATTAAACAGTTTTTTTGCCTATTTTATGGTTTAGCTGATTTTCGAGTCTCTATAAAAATACTGTATAATATGTTTGCAGTAATAATACTTACTACTTATCTATTTAGGGGTAGCAATAAACCCTATTTATAATGTACTAGTATTATTTTGCACATTTTGGTAGCAAGCTCCAATTTGTTACAGCATATAAGTTTTCCACTATGGACCTGAAGCTACCATTACCAAGTCAAGCATGGTTAATATTTATCTTACACATGGGAGTTTAGTGCTCACTATAGTATTCAGGCCAGAAAAAGTGGGTACAAATCCCCAAATCCGGAATTCCAAAATCCAAATTTATTCTGAGGTCACAATATTCTTATTGAAAACAACAAATATTTACCTTTCTGATTTCAGTGCTTTATTATCTTTCTGAGGGTATTATGTATGCAAAAATATTACAAATAATATAAAACTACCTTTAGGTCACATCTGTAAGCAGGATTATGACAGGTAAATATTGCCTAAATGACATAAGATGTTCCCTCCCCTCTTAAAACTGATCTAAATTTTACAAAATCCGAACTATTCCGAAATCCAAACTTTTTCCAGTCGCAAGCAGTTTGGGTAAACAGTTTTCTACCAGATTGCTATAAGGGCCAGCACAAAAATAATTCCAGTTAAATAACACTTGCGCTCAAACCTTATTTAGTGCAAAAAATCCTCTAAGGAGTGAAGTTTTTCATTTAGTTTTTTGATTTACAATTTCAATGTTCATTTTACATTGAAGGCTGAACACATACATACTTACAGATACATACACACTAACACATACATACTTACAGATACATACACACTAACACAAACATACTTACAGATACATACAATCACACATACATACTTACAGATACATACACACTAACACATACATACTTACAGATACATACACACTAACACATACATACTTACAGATACATACACTCACACATACATACTTACAGATACATACACACTAACACATACATACTTACAGATACATACACTCACACATACATACTTACAGATACATACACTCACACATACATACTTACAGATACATACACACTAACACATACATACTTACAGATACATACACTCACACATACATACTTACAGATACATACACACTAACACATACATACTTACAGATACATACACACTAACACATACATACTTACAGATACATACACACTAACACATACATACTTACAGATACATACACTCACACATACATACTTACAGATACATACACACTAACACATACATACTTACAGATACATACACACTAACACATAAATACTTACAGATACATACACACTAACACATACATACTTACAGATACATACACTCACACATACATACTTATAGATACATACACACTAACACATACATACTTACAGATACATACACACTAACACATACATACTTACAGATACATACACACTAACACATACATACTTACAGATACATACACTCACACATACATACTTACAGATACATACACTCACACATACATACTTACAGATACATACACTCACACATACATACTTACAGATACATACACACTAACACATACATACTTACAGATACATACACACTAACACATACATACTTACAGATACATACACTCACACATACATACTTACAGATACATACACTCACACATACATACTTACAGATAAATACACACTAACACATACATACTTACAGATACATACACGATAACACATACATACTTACAGATACATACACTAACACATACATACTTACAGATACATACACACTAACACATACATACTTACAGATACATACACTCACACATACATACTTACAGATACATACACACTAACACATACATACTTACAGATACATACACTAACACATACATACTTACAGATACATACACACTAACACATACATACTTACAGATACATACACACTAACACATACATACTTACAGATACATACACTCACACATACATACTTACAGATACATACACTCACACATACATACTTACAGATACATACACACTAACACATACATACTTACAGATACATACACTAACACATACATACTTACAGATACATACACACTAACACATACATACTTACAGATACATACACACTAACACATACATACTTACAGATACATACACTCACACATACATACTTACAGATACATACACACTAACACATACATACTTACAGATACATACACACTAACACATACATACTTACAGATACATACACACTAACACATACATACTTACAGATACATACACACTAACACATACATACTTACAGATACATACACTCACAAATACATACTTACAGATACATACACTCACACATACATACTTACAGATACATACACACTAACACATACATACTTACAGATACATACACTCACACATACATACTTACAGATACATACACTCACACATACATACTTACAGATACATACACACTAACACATACATACTTACAGATACATACACTCACACATACATACTTACAGATACATACACTCACACATACATACTTACAGATACATACACACTAACACATACATACTTACAGATACATACACACTAACACATACATACTTACAGATACATACACTCACACATACATACTTACAGATACATACACTCACACATACATACTTACAGATACATACACACTAACACATACATACTTACAGATACATACACTCACACATACATACTTACAGATACATACACTCAAACATACATACTTACAGATACATACATTCACACATACATACTTACAGATACATACACACTAACACATACATACACTCACACATACATACTTACAGATACATACACTCACACATACATACTTACAGATACATACACACTAACACATACACACTTACAGATACATACACTCACACATACATACTTACAGATACATACACTCACACATACATACTTACAGATAAATACACACTAACACATACATACTTACAGATACATACACACTAACACATACATACTTACAGATACATACACTCACACATACATACTTACAGATACATACACTCACACATACATACTTACAGATACATACACTCACACATACAACCCTGACCCCTTCCCATACCTGCCCCTTTCATATACATTGGTTCTTTAATCCTTCCCCAAAACATTTTTAGTTAACCCTTTGTTTCAGACTTCTTAAGCCTTTATTTATCTCCATTGATCATCTCTAGTGCATTAAAAATGATCTACCGTTCACTGAATGGGATATGAAAAATCCCACTGACACTCACAGGGGCCGCTCTCAGTGAATTATCTTAAAAATGGGAGCTGTTACTGTGAGTTACCAGATGTTCCCCATAGATTGTAGTGGAGTTTGCTGGAAAGGGAAACTTTGAGGATGGAAAAGCTAGCAGGGGGCAAGCTTTAAAAATTAAATATTCCAGCAAATACAAACCAGATTACCCAGTTTTCAGAATATAGCATTTTACAATCGCCTCCTTTTTTATACATGTGTTTTTTAGAGATGGGTCAACATTCGAAAAATTAAACAAATGTTAACACATCTGTTCTTTTGTTTTCAATTGCAACACTCTAAACATTTGTTTAATGTAATGGTTTTTCTAATGGTATTACAAGTTCACAGCAATGCAAATGCGAGCTTGCGTTTGCATTGCTGGGAAGCATTGTGCTCACAAGAGTGGGCTTCCATAGACTCCTATGGGAGCCTTGTTCTGATGCCGTCAGAGACGGTATCAGAACATCAAGTAGCTTAGGGGGTAGGTCACGTAGTGATGGCAGCAATCTTAAATATATATGCTGATATACATATATATGTATGTGTTTATATGTGCATATACACATATTAACACTTGAATATACTGTGTATGTTTATAATAGGGATGGGTGAATGTTTTGCAACATTCGAAAAATAAAACAAATTTTAACACATTTGTTCGTTCATTTCGAATGTTTGTACAACATTTGCCTAATGTAATAGTATTTCTAATGCTTTCTTTAAATGTAATATTCGATTTGAATTTTTCTAATAATTCGATTCAAGTTATACCATATTCGAATTAGAAAAATTAAAATCTACATATTTGTAATAGTGACCTAGATTTGGAGTTTGGCGTTAGCCGTGAAAACCAGCGTTAGAGGCTCCTAACGCTGGTTTTAGGCTACCGCCGATATTTGGAGTCACTCAAAATAGGGTCTAACGCTCACTTTTCATCCGCGACTTTTCCATACCACAGATCCCCTTACGTCAATTGCGTATCCTATCTTTTCAATGGGATCTTTCTAACTCCGGTATTTAGAGTCGTTTCTGAAGTGAGCGTTAGACATCTAACGACAAAACTCCAGCCGCAGGAAAAAAGTCAGTAGTTAAGAGCTTTCTGGGCTAACGCCGGTTTATAAAGCTCTTAACTACTGTACTCTAAAGTACACTAACACCCATAAACTACCTATGTACCCCTAAACCGAGGTCCCCCCACATCGCCGACACTCGAATAATTTTTTTTAACCCCTAATCTGCCGACCGCCACCTACGTTATACTTATGTACCCCTAATCTGCTGCCCCTAACACCGCCGACCCCTGTATTATATTTATTAACCCCTAATCTGCCCCCCACAACGTCGCCGCCAGCTACCTACAATAATTAACCCCTAATCTGCCGACTGCAAAGCGCCGCCACCTACATTATAGCTATGTACCCCTAATCTGCTGCCCCTAACACCGCCGACCCCTATATTATATTTATTAACCCCTAATCTGCCCCCCTCAACATCGCCTCCACCTGCCTACACTTATTAACCCCTAATCTGCTGAGCGGACTGCACCGCTACTATAATAAAGTTATTAACCCCTAATCCGCCTCACTAACCCTATAATAAATAGTATTAACCCCTAATCTGCCCTTCCTAACATCGCCGACACCTAACTTCAATTATTAACCCCTAATCTGCTGACCGGAGCTCACCGCTATTCTAATAAATGTATTAACCCCTAAAGCTAAGTCTAACCCTAACACTAACACCCCCTAAGTTAAATATAATTTAAATCTAACAAAATTAATTAACTCTTATTAAATAAATTATTCCTATTTAAAGCTAAATACTTACCTGTAAAATAAACCCTAATATAGCTACAATATAAATTATAATTATATTGTAGCTATTTTAGGATTAATATTTATTTTACAGGCAACTTTGTAATTATTTTAACCAGGTACAATAGCTATTAAATAGTTAAGAACTATTTAATAGTTACCTAGTTAAAATAATAACAAAATTACCTGTAAAATAAATCCTAACCTAAGTTACAATTAAACCTAACACTACACTATCATTAAATTAATTAAATAAAATACCTACAATTACCTACAATTAACCTAACACTACACTATCAATAAATTAATTAAATACAATTCCTACAAATAAATACAATTAAATAAACTAGCTAAAGTACAAAAAATAAAAAAGAACTAAGTTACAAAAAATAAAAAAATATTTACAAACATAAGAAAAATATTACAACAATTTTAAACTAATTACACCTACTCTAAGCCCCCTAATAAAATAACAAAGACCCCCAAAATAACAAAATGCCCTACCCTATTCTAAATTACTACATTTCAAAGCTCTTTTACCTTACCAGCCCTGAACAGGGCCCTTTGCGGGGCATGCCCCAAGAAATTCAGCTCTTTTGCCTGTAAAAAAAAACATACAATACCCCCCCCCCCAGCATTACAACCCACCACCCACATACCCCTAATCTAACCCAAACCCCCCTTAAATAAACCTAACACTAAGCCCCTGAAGATCTTCCTACCTTGTCTTCACCCTACAAGGTTCACCGATCCGTCCTGAAGAGCTCCTCCGATGTCCTAATCCAAGCCCAAGCGGGGGGCTGAAGAAGAGGTCCATGATCCGGCTGAAGTCTTCATCCAAGCGGGAGCTGAAGAGGTCCATGATCCTGTGGACCTCTTCCTGTAAAATAAATATAAATCCTAAAATAGCTATAATATAATTATAATTTATATTGTAGCTATATTAGGATTTATTTTACAGGTAAGTATTTATCTTTAAATAGGAATAATTTATTTAATAAGAGTTAATTAATTTCGTTAGATGTAAATTATATTTAACTTAGGGGGGTGTTAGTGTTAGGGTTAGACTAAGCTTTAGGGGTTAATACATTTATTAGAATAGCGGTGAGCTCCGGTCGGCAGATTAGGGGTTAATAATTGAAGTTAGGTATCGGCGATGTTAGGGAGGGCAGATTAGGGGTTAATACTATTTATTATAGGGTTAGTGAGGCGGATTAGGGGTTAATAACTTTATTATAGTAGCACTCAGGTCCGCTCGGTAGATTAGGGGTTAATAAGTGTAGTTAGGTGGAGGCGACGTTGTGGGCGGCAGATTAGGGGTTAATAAATATAATATAGGGGTCGGCGATGTTAGGGCAGCAGATTAGGGGTACATAGGGATAATGTAAGTAGCGGCGGTTTACGGAGCGGCAGATTAGGGGTTAATAATAATATGCAGCGGTCAGCGATAGCGGGGGCAGCAGATTAGGGGTTAATAAGTGTAAGGTTAGGGGTGTTTAGACTCGGGGTACATGTTAGGGTGTTAGGTGCAGACGTAGGAAGTGTTTCCCCATAGCAAACAATGGGGCTGCGTTAAGAGCTGAACGCGGCTTTTTTGCAGGTGTTAGGTTTTTTTTCAGCTCAAACAGCCCCATTGTTTCCTATGGGAGAATCGTGCACGAGCACGTTTTTGAGGCTGGCCGCTTGCGTAAGCAACTCTGGTATCGAGAGTTGAAGCTGCGTTAAAAATGCTCTACGCTCCTTTTTTGGAGCCTAACGCAGCCTTTATGTGGACTCTCAATACCAGAGTTATTTTTATGGTGCGGCCAGAAAAAAGCCGGCGTTAGTTTTTCGGGTCGTTACCGACAAAACTCCAAATCTAGCCGAGTGTTTCTAAAGCTCTCTGTAAATGTAATATTCAAATTATGCAATATTCGAAATAGAAACTTTTGAATTGATATATTTGTATCTATTAAGTATCAAATTACTAAATGTATTTATTAGTATTTGTTAAATCGAATGTTTTTGATTATGGATATTCGATCTAATTATGAATATTCGAAAAACTAAAGTTACATTCGAAAAACAGAAATAACTTTCGATTACTGGATTTTAATGGATTTTTATTCGATTCTCTAATACAAATGTCCACAGGACTATTCATTCTACCAAACGAATTACACTTTTAGCACATTCGCCCATCCCTAGTATGTAAGCATATACAGTTGTGCTCATAAGTTTACATACCCTGGCAGCATTTATGATTTCTTGGCCATTTTTCAGAGACTATGAATGATAACACAAAAACTTTTCTTTCACTCATGGTTAGTGTTTGGCTGAAGCCATTTATTATCAATCAAAGGACAACCCAAATGACCCTGATCAAAAGTTTACATACCCTGGTGATTTTGGCCTGATAACATGCACACAAGTTGACACAAAGGGGTTTGAATGGCTATTAAAGGTAACATCCTCACCTGTGATCTGTTTGCTTGTAAAAAGTGTGTGTCTATAAAAGGTCAATGAGTTTCTGGACTCCTGACAGACCCTTGCATCTTTCATCCAGTGCTGCACTGAGGTTTCTGGATTCTGAGTCATGGGGAAAGAAAAAAAATTGTCAAAGGATCTGTGGGAAAAAGGTAGTTTAACTGTATAAAACAGGAAAGGGATATAAAAAGATGTCCAAGGAATTGAGAATGCAAATCAGCAGTGTTAAAACTCTAATCAAGAAGTGGAAAATGAGGCATTCTGTTTGATAACATACTGCATTCATCTTGCCATCAATTCTGACCAAATTTCCTGTGCCTTTGTAGCTCACATATCCCCAAAACATCAGCGATCCACCTCCGTGTCTCACAGTAGGAATGGTGTACCTTTCATCATAGGCCTTGTTGACTCCTCTCCAAATGTAGCGTTTATGGTTGTGGCCAAAAAGTTCAATTTTGGTCTCATCACTCCAAATGACTTTGTGCCAGAAGGTTTGAGGCTTGTCTCTGTGCTGTTTGGTGTACTGTAAGTGGGATACTTTGTGGCATTTGCATAGTAATGGCTTTCTTCTGGCGACTTGACCATGCAGCCCATCTTTCTTCAAGTGCCTCCTTATTGTGCATCTTGAAACAGCCACACCACATATCCTGTATTTCACCTGAAGTTATTTGTGGGTTTGTCTTTGCATCCCGAACAATTTTCCTGGCAATTGTGGCGGAAATTTTAGTTGGTCTACCTGACCATGGTTTGTTTTCAACAGAACCCCTCATGTTCCACTTCTTTAATAGAGTTTGAACACTGCTGATTTTCATTCTCAATTCCTTGGATATCTTTTTATATCCCTTTCCTGTTTTATACAGTTCAACTACCTTTTTCCGCAGATCCTTTGACAATTCTTTTGCTTTCCCCATGACTCAGAATCCAGAATTGTCAGTGCAGCACTGGATGAAAGATGCAAGGGTCTGTCAGGAGTCCAGAAACTCATTGACCTTTTATACACAGACACTAATTACAAGAAAACAGATCACAGGTGAGGATGGTTACCTTTAATAGCCATTCAAACCCCTTTGTATCAACTTGTGTGCATGTTATCAGGCCAAAATCACAAGGGTATGTACATTTTTGATCAGGGTCATTTTGGTAGTTTCTGTTGTCATTATGATTTAAAAAGAGTAAACATAGTTGATTGATAATAAAATGCTTCAGTCAAACACTAACCATGAGTGAAAGAAAAGTTTTTGTGTTATCATTCATATTCTCTGAAAAAGGGCCAAGAAATCATAAATTCTGCCAGGGTATGTAAACTTATGAGTACAACTGTACATATATATTTATTGGGAACACACAGTTCCCATAGACCGCAATTTAAGGGCACTTTTCAGTTCCATTTTTTTTCTAACACCCCTCTCCCACCAACTTTACCCCCAAAATACTGCCTATTGCAGTGATTTTATTAAAAAATAAAGATGCTGCTAACTTTATTTTTTAATAAAATACACTACACAGTATTTTGTTGGCATTTGAGGCACATTTATAAAATTAACCAGAGATCTGATATCTGGTTAATTTTATAAGCGCTTATTGCTACCGCGAGCTCGCGGTAGCAATAACCAACCACTTGTAATGGCTGGTTAATTTGCCGTTTATGGGCACACAATAATTTAGCACTCCACTTTTAATCTAGCCCATGATCAGAATATTATTATCTTTCTATTTCCAGAAAGTATTTAACCTAAGGGGTTAACAAGAATCAAAGTTTAAAATATTCACGTTTCTAAAACGTAGAAGTTGTGTGACAACAGTTGAAAAAGTGCAAAATCCTATTCATGGCGTCTTCAGTAGGCATAATTTGAACAACCAGATTGGAGTTGTTTAGAACAAAGCTTTATAATACAATGAAACAAAGAGTTAAACCGTTATGCCTTTGATTTTTGATGTCTCATTAACATTGGCCACGCTCTTGCAGATTAGCTATAATTAAACTGTGAAATCAGGCCGATTGCTTTTAAGTTGAGACACCATACAAGGCTGTCAAGAGAATCACAAGGGATAAATCAACGACCCTGTGCATCTTGCCTCACCCTTGGCATGGGTAAGAGGGATAGCTTTGAAATAATAGGGGCATTGAATGTATTGTGTGGTGTGGGCACTTGGCAGAGATGCTGCAGACGCGTTGCCATGACAATGACAGGACGAGGGGTAAACTCTAACTCGCAGTAGTTGTGGTTAATGAAGGTGATAATGAAAAATTATGGCAACATTACTGCAATTTTTTTTTTACTATTACTGGCACTCGTAACCTTAAGCTTAATGACACGACAAAATAGTGACAGTAATTATGTGTTGATAAATGGGCTGAGGTGAAAAAAAAATACTCAAGTATACACACAAGTTTGGTTAGTTGAGCAATGTCTCCCATAAATGTTTGCTTTGTTCTTTGAACTCTCACTAGGTGGCTTTAGATACATGAAGCCAAAAACATCTCTAATCACTTTTCTTTGTTTATGGAAGAAAGGAGCTAGCAATTAAAGCAAATACGGAATGTGTTGTCTTTGTCTATTTCCTCCAGAGCTATTCAAGCATAATCAAGAAGGGAAAAAAATAAAAGATATAAAGCATGTTATCCAATTGATTTACGCATGTTGCATATCAGCGTGAAAACTCGCGGGTGGTTTGTAGCGCAATCTATTTTCTGTACAGAACTTTCAACTTGAAATATACTTGTTTAAGTTTTAAAGGAATATTCAACACGACATAAATTATAAATATAAGGATGCATTTAAAGCAAAGGTTAGTGTGATAATTTGTAGATATATTTTTTAATATTAGTTGCTTGAATATAAAAATAAAAATAAATGTGAAGTTTTAATTTGTATAAAGTACTTTACTTTCTATAAAGTAATGTTAGCCACCATATTGAAACTCTTAACTAATCTTTTCTGAGGAGGACAATTAGGTACATAAATGCTAGATATAATGATGTATTTAAAGCATTAGGGTTAGCATGAGAATAATATGTAGATATATTTTTTTGTTAAATTGTATTAGTTGTTTTAATATTGGGAAAAAAGTGGGAAGTTTTACGGCTAGATTTAGAGTTTTGTCGGTAACGACCCGCGTAGCTAACGCTGGCTTTTTTCTGGCCGCACCTTTAAAATAACTCTGGTATTGAGAGTCCACAGAATGGCTGCGTTAGGCTCCAAAAAAGGAGCGTAGAGCATATTTAACGCAACTTCAACTCTCGATACCAGAGTTGCTTACGGACGCGGCCAGCCTCAAAAACGTGCTCGTGCACGATTCCCCCATAGGAAACAATGGGGCTGTTTGAGCTGAAAAAAAACCTAACACCTGCAAAAAAGCCGCGTTCAGCTCCTAACGCAGCCCCATTGTTTCCTATGGGGAAACACTTCCTACGTCTGCACCTAACACCCTAACTTGTACCCCGAGTCTAAACACCCCTAACCTTACACTTATTAACCCCTAATCTGCCACCCCGCTATTGCTGACCCCTGCATATTATTATTAACCCCTAATCTGCTGCTCCGTAAACTGCCGCTACTTACATTATCCCTATGTACCCCTAATCTGCTGCCCCTAACACCGCCGACCCCTATATTATATTTATTAACCCCTAATCTGTCCCCCACAACGTCGCCTCCACCTGCCTACACTTATTAACCCCTAATCTGCCGAGCGGACCGCACCGCTATTATTATAAAGTTATTAACCCCTAATCCGCCTCACTAACCCTATAATAAATAGTATTAACCCCTAATCTGCCCTCCCTAACATCGCCGACACCAAACTTCAATTATTAACCCCTAATCTGCCGACTGGAGCTCACCGCTATTCTAATAAATGTATTAACCCCTAAAGCTAAGTCTAACCCTAACACTAACACCCCCCTAAATTAAATATAATTTTAATCTAACAAAATTAATTAACTCTTATTAAATAAATTATTCCTATTTAAAGCTAAATACTTACCTGTAAAATAAATCCTAATATAGCTACAATATAAATTATAATCATATTGTAGCTATTTTAGGATTAATATTTATTTTACAGGTAACTTTGTAATTATTTTAACCAGGTACAATAGCTATTAAATAGTTAAGAACTATTTAATAGCTAAAATAGTTAAAATAATTACAAATTTACCTGTAAAATAAATCCTAACCTAAGTTACAATTAAACCTAACACTACACTATCAATAAATTAATTAAATAAAATACCTATAATTATCTACAATTAAACCTAACACTACACTATCAATAAATTAATTAAATACAATTCCTACAAATAAATACAATGAAATAAACTAACTAAAGTACAAAAAATAAAAAAGAACTAAGTTACAAAAAATAAAAAAATATTTACAAACATTAGAAATATATTACAACAATTTTAAACTAATTACACCTACTCTAAGCCCCCTAATAAAATAACAAAGCCCCCCAAAATAAAAAAATGCCCTACCCTATTCTAAATTACTAAAGTTCAAAGCTCTTTTACCTTACCAGCCCTGAACAGGGCCCTTTGCGGGGCATGCCCCAAGAAGTTCAGCTCTTTTGCCTGTAAAAAAAACATACAATACCCCCCCCCAACATTACAACCCACCACCCACATACCCCTAATCTAACCCAAACCCCCCTTAAATAAACCTAACACTAAGCCCCTGAAGATCTTCCTACCTTGAGTCATCTTCACCCAGCCGAGCCAAATTCTTCATCCAAGCGGAGCAAGAAGAGGTCCTCCATCCGGTAGAAGTCTTCATCCAAGCGGGGCAGAAGAGGTCTTCCATCCGATTGAAGTCTTCATCCAAGAGGCATCTTCTATCGTCATCCATCCGGAGCGGAGCGGCAGCATCCTGAAGACCTCCGACGCGGAACATCCATCCTGGCCGACGACTGAACGGCGAATGACGGTTCCTTTAAATGAAGTCATCCAAGATGGCGTCCCTCGAATTCCGATTGGCTGATAGGATTCTATCAGCCAATCGGAATTAAGGTAGGAATATTCTGATTGGCTGATGGAATCAGCCAATCAGAATCAAGTTCAATGCGATTGGCTGATCCGATCAGCCAATCAGATTGAGCTTGCATTCTATTGGCTGATTCAAATCAGCCAATAGGATGAGAGCTACTGAAATCGTATTGGCTGTTCAAATCAGTTACGCTGAAGCCTGCACCATATATGTAATCTCTCCCCAGACTGCAAGGTAGGGTTCCTTTATTAACTGTTTCACTGTTGGGGCCCACACACAAAACTGGCCTTAGAGGGAATACTGGTCCCCACCACATTAAAACTTAGGTTTCCCTCATCAAATCTCTTCTTAGGAACACTTAACTAGTTAAGACAGTTTAACATTGCTATATTCCATACAGCCATTGTTTGAAAACTTTATTTGTCCATAATTAGATAAGGAACACCTAATTTTAAATATTGTGGTGACCATTGATTTAAAGAAGCTCAGGTGATTTGGAAAACCCCAATTTTTAACAACTTTCCAATTTATGTCTATCACATTTTCTTCTTCTTCTATTATTGTTATCCTTTGTTGAAAAGCATGGATGTAAACTCAGGAGTGTGCACGTGTCTGCAATACTAAATGGCAGCAGTTTTGCAACAATGTTAAACATTAGCATGTGCACGCTGCCTACCTAGGTATCTCTTTAACAAAGAAAAACATAAAAATGAAGAAAAGTTGGTAAAAGAAGTAAATTGGAAACTTTTGAATAATGAAAGACAAAATTTGGGTTTCATGCCCCTTTAAAATGATTTTAAAAAAAAGTTGTTACCTACTTTTAGTAAAATAAATTATGAGAATTGTCTTATTACAGTGAGTACATTTACTTACCTATTGCTAGTCTTTTAAATTATTATAGTACTATTTTTTTTAAAGGGACTGAGAACTAAACATTTGTATCATGCATATTAAAGCATTATTTAAATCTGTAAAAAAAAATTGTAATGAAAGAAGGTTGTGTTAAAACTGTTTAGTTTGCCCAGTAAAGGAACAACAACAAAAAAAACCTGGGTGAGTTATGAGTTCTTTACACTTTTAAGGGGCATTTGCCATTTATTCCAACATTCTATTCAATTACTAAATGGTATATTCTATTTATTAGACATGTGCGATTCGGTTCGGTTCGATTCGGAAATTCGGCAAATTTGGAGATTCGGGTTGAACCGAATCTCCGAATTAAAATAGTGCCTAATCTACCGAATAAATCCGAATAACTTCGGATTTATTCAGATTTATTCGGATTTATTCGGTAGATTCGGATGGCCATGGATTACACTAATATTGTACAGTATATTAGGTTATATCACTCTGCTATGGGTTACACCTAATGTACAGTACATAATACTAGTCTAATCCCACCTAACACTTACTGAAATTCCGAATTTCCGAACCGAATCGAACCGAATCCAGCCAAATTTATTCGAATCCGAATGAATCCGAAACAAATCCGAACCGAATTTATTTGAATCCGAATGAATCCGAAACAAATCCGAACTGAATTGATTCAAATTTTTCCAAATTCGAATCGCTCCGAACCGAAATTCGAAAAAATCCGAATCGATCCGAACCGAATTTTTTAGCCATGCACATGTCTACTATTTATAATCCGCTAAAGTATAGTCAGATGTAAAATCTTAGAAGAGTTTCTTGTCCATCACCTTTTTATTTCTTTATATGAGTAAAAGAGGTGTGTTTTTCTATGTATTTATTTTTATTTTATATTCCTATCCCAAAGATACCTTTATTTTCATGTTTGTGGAGGTGTGTCCCTGTAAACCAATACAGCAGTAGAAGATTCCTCTTGTCAGCTATCCACTTCCTGTTAGTTTCACATTGCAATATTAATTTAAAGTGAATGTAAATTTTGATGCTAAAGTGCCCGTTTTTTAAAAATTCGATTAAAAACAGGGGCACTTTAATTCATCAAATTTTACATTTCATTTGTGTTGGGAAAATACTTACCTTTTAATCTTGACAGCCTCTCCAGCTTCCTCCGCCCGTTGCAAAGCCTCTTCCTGGGTCTAAAAGGAGGTATCCGGCTTCCTCCAATCACGGCTTTGAATCAGACACTGATTCCCCAGGGGGGGAAGCCGTGATTGGAGGATGACTGATCCATCATTTCTGACGTCAGAAATGGCTTTGCGATGACCGGGAGAAGCTGGAGCGGCTGTCAAGTTTAAAAGGTAAGTATTTTTTCACAACGAGTGAAATGTAAATTTTAATGAATTAAAGTGCCCCTGTTTTTAATCAAATTTTAAAAACCGGGCACTTTAGCATCAAAATTTACATTCACTTTAACAGCCTTGTGTGTATAAGTGCCTTTATTTCAAATGCATGATGTATGGAATGTTAATTATAATTTCTAAGTTTTTTTTTTATTATTCAGAATTGCCCAGGATCTGTGGTGCCCGTTTAATATTTGCTCCACTCAGTGTAACAAGTGGTTTAAACCATGTACATTGTACATTTTGTGCTAATACAAATACACAATTACCTTGACAAGCTGTGCTTACACAATTATGATGTATTCTGTTCTTTAGGTTTTAGGACCATGACTCTGAGAATTTCAAAACTTAGAATGTCAAAGAAATAATTATTTGTTGCAAGCATTGGTTATCATAATTGCCTCTGCTCTTGAATAGTTATTAGCTGATATTACAAAGTACATAAATTACTGCTGTGTCCACAATGATATAATTGGTCTGATTTTACTTAGCAGTTTTGTGCTACAACCAAGCTGAGCTTTATTGTAGGAAACATTTTGTTCTAGAATTAATATAGTATTTCTAAATTTAAAAAACCCAGCTTATTAGCTGTCATAGTTTCTTACCCAGTGTAGTAACTATGTTGTGTGTCTATGATTCAAAGCAATAACATTTTTTTTAAAATGTCATTTAACTGACCTTATTAGTTTAACCATTTCCTAACTAAGCCTTTTTTTCACCCCAGTGCTAAGACAATTTTAAGTTTTTTTGGCTACCTACATTTAAACTCTTTTTTAGATCAAGGCCCCGACCCGATATGCAGCGTCGGCCGCAAAAGCCGGCGACGCCAAATTTTGCGCTGGTTTGGTATCACATATACGGCGTAACATAGAAGTTACGCTCGTATATTTCTGACTTCGTCCAATATACAGCGTAAGGACTTACGTGGCGAAAATGCAGAAATCTTACTCCATTTTCACCTCGCCACAAATTGCAGGCGTAGTAAGCCTTACGCTGTGTATTGGAGCCCCGTAACTCCCTAAACTAGAGGCAAAATAAAACCTAACACCTAACGCATGCGCAATGTCTATCTACCTGTCAACCGCAATCCCCCGCCGCAATCCCTAATAAAGAATTTAACCCCTAAACCGCCGCTCCCGGACCCCGCCGCCACCTACATTAAATGTATAACCCCCCTAATGTGAGCTCCTACACCGCCGCCATCTACATTACCTACCCCCTAATGTGAGCCCCTACCCCGCCGCCATCTACATTACCTACCCCCTAATGTGAGCCCATATCCCGCCACCATCTACATTACCTACCCCCTAATGTGAGCCCCTTACACCACCGCCACCTACATTACCTACCCCCTAATGTGAGCTCCTACCCCGCCACCAGCTATATTAAAATTATTAACCCCTAATCTAATCCCCCTACCCCGCCGCCACCTATAATAAATGTATTACCCCCTAATCTAATCCCCCTATACCGCCGCCACCTTTATTAAATTAATTAACCCCTAAAATACTAAAATTTCCCTACCACTAAACCTAAATCTAACCCTACAAATAGCCCTGAAAAGGGCTTTTTGTGTGGCATTGCCCCAAAGTAAACAGCTCTATTGCCAGCCCTTAAAAGGGCTTTTTGCGGGGCTTTGCCCCAAAGTAATCAGCTCTTTTACCAGCCCGTAAAAGGGCTTTTTGAGGGGCATTGTCACAAAGTAATCAGCTCTTTTGCCTCTAATCTAAATCCCCCTACACCGCCGCCACCTATAATAAATGTATTAACCCCTAATCTAATCCCCTACACCGCCGCCACCTATATTAAATTAAATAACCCCTAATCTAATCCCCCTACACCGCCGCCACCTATATTAACTATATTAACCCTAATTATATTAGGGTTAATATAGTTATATTATATATATTAACTATATTAACCCTATCTACCTCTAACACCCCTAACTTAATTATTATTAAAATAAATCTAAATAATATTAATAATATTAACTAAATTATTCCTATTTAAAACTAAATACTTACCTATAAAATAAACCCTAAGATAGCTACAATATAATTAATAATTACATTGTAGCTATTTTAGGGTTTATATTTATTTTATTAGGTTTATTAGGTTTATATTTATTTTAACTAGGTACAATAGCTATTAAATAGTTAATAACTATTTAATAGCTACCTAGTTAAAATAATTACCAATTTACCTGTAAAATAAATCCTAACCTAAGTTACAAATACACCTACACTATCAATAAATTAAATAAACTACAAATATCTAAACTAAAATACAATTAAATACACTAAACTAAATTACAAAAAAAAACAAACACTAAATTACAAAAAATAAAAAAAGATTACAAGAATTTTAAGATAATTACACCTATTCTAAGCCCCCTAATAAAATAATAAAGCCCCCAAAATAAAAAAATGCCCTACCCTATTCTAAATTAAAAAGTAACCAGCTCTTTTACCAGCCCTTAAAAGGGCTTTTTGCGGGGCATGCCCCAAAGTAATCAGCTCTTTTGCCTGTAAAAACACACACAATACCACCCCCCAACATTACAACCCACCACCCACATACCCCTACTCTAAACCCACCCAAACCCCCCTTAAAAAAACCTAACACTAACTCCCAGAAGATCTCCCTACCTTGAGTCGTCTTCACCCAGCCGGGCCGAATTCTTCATCCAGATGTGGTCCTCCATCCCGGCGATGTCTTCATCCAAGCGGCAAAGAAGAGGTCTTCCATCCCTGCGATGTCTTCATCCAAGCGGCAAAGAAGAGGTCTTCCATCCCGGTGATGTCTTCATCCAAGCGGCAAAGAAGAGGTCTTCCATCCTGGCGATGTCTTCATCCAAGCGGCAAAGAAGAGGTCCTCCATCGGGGCGAAGTCATCCTCCAAGCGGCATCTTCAATCTTCTTTCTTCCGGCTTCTTCCGACCTCCGACGCGGAACATCCAGCTGGCCTGACGACTGAACGACGAATGAAGTTTCCTTTAAATGACGTCATCCAAGATGGCGTCCCTCGAATTCCAATTGGCTGATAGGATTCTAATTTAGTGGGGGTTTTTTTTTGTAATTTAGTTTAGTGTATTTAATTGTATTTTAGTTTAGATATTTGTAGTTTATTTAATTTATTGATAGTGTAGGTGTATTTGTAACTTAGGTTAGGATTTATTTTACAGGTAAATTGGTAATTATTTTAACTAGGTAGTTATTAAATAGTTATTAACTATTTAATAGCTATTGTACCTAGTTAAAATAAATACCAAGTTACCTGTAAAATAAATATAAACCCTAAAATAGCTACAATGTAATTATTAATTATATTGTAGCTATCTTAGGGTTTATTTTATAGGTAGGTATTTAGTTTTAAATAGGAATAATTTAGTTAATATTATTAATATTATTTAGATGTATTTTAATAATAATTAAGTTAGGGGTGTTAGAGTTAGATAGGGTTAATATAGTTAGTATATATAATATAACTATATTAACTATATTAACCCTAATATAATTAGGGTTAATATAGTTAATATAGGTGGCGGCGATGTAGGGGGATTAGATTAGGGGTTAATAAATTTAATATAGGTGGCGGCGGTGTAGGGGGATTAGATTAGGGGTTAATACATTTATTATAGGTGGCGGCGGTGTAGGGGGATTAGATTACATTACAGGCAAAAGAGCTGATTACTTTGTGACAATGCCCCGCAAAAAGCCATTTTAAGGGCTGGTAAAAGAGCTGATTACTTTGAGGCAAAGTCCCGCAAAAAGCCCTTTTAAGGGCTGGCAATAGAGCTGTTTACTTTGGGGCAATGCCATGCAAAAAGCCCTTTTCAGGGCTATTTGTAGGGTTAGATTTAGGTTTAGTGGTAGGGAAATTTTAGTATTTTAGGGGTTAATTAATTTAATAAAGGTGGCGGCGGTATAGGGGGATTAGATTAGGGGGTAATACATTTATTATAGGTGGCGGCGGTGTAGGGGGATTTAGATTAGGGGGTAATATAGTTTAAATAGGTGGCAGCGGTGTAGGGGGCTCACGTTAGGGGGTAATATAGTTTAAATAGGTGGCGGCGGGGTAGGGGGCTCACATTAGGAGGTAATATAGTTTAAATAGGTGGCGGCGGGGTAGGGGGCTCACATTAGGGGGTACAACATTTAATATAGCTAGCGGCGGTGTAGGGGGTCAGATTAGGGGGTGATATATATAATGTAGCTGGCGGCGGGGTACGGGAGCGGCGGTTTAGGGGTTAATATATTTATTATTTAATAGTGAGAGGGGGGATTGCAGATAGAGGGGTATACGTGTCGGGCTATGTTTAGGAGGCGTGTTAGACAGTAACAGGTGATTTAATAACTTAGTCAGGTTTTTTATGCGGCGGCAGTTTCTAAAGTGCCGTAAGTCACTGGCGACTCCAGAAATTTGTACTTACGCAGATTTCTGGACATCGCTGGTTTGTCAGACTTACGGCACTTTAGCATCTGACGGCACCGTATATGGGATAGCTCGAGTTGCGAGCTGAAACTACGGGTGGCGCAGGTTTCCATGCTTGCGCCGAAACCTGCGCCTTATATCGGATCGCGCCCCTCATTTCAGTGAGTGACACACAAATTATAAATAGGTTGGGTTTTTTTTTTATACAAATTATATATTGTTTTTTACAGCAGATTCACAATATGCCGTTATTATTTTTATAGTTCATGGCATGTAAGATAGCTGCGGAAAAAAATGTAAAATAATATTTAGAATTTTTGCATAAATTTTAGTAAATAATATTTAAAAAAGCCCAGTGACCATTGCTGTTATTGTGATCACCTTACTAAATTGTAATCAATGGTAGCCACATGTGAAATAGGGGCCCATACGGGTTTTTGAGGGTTATAATATAGATTAGAGAGGCCCCATTGTGCGTTCAGAAATAAAAGCTTTTTTTCTTGCAAGGTGTTCACTGTAACCACAGTGATCACCTGACCATACAGACAACATTCATATATATATATATATATTTTAAGAGAGGGACTTGCATATCCCAAAGTTTTTTTACTTTTTTTTTAAAAACATCTGCTTGACATTACTCTGCGAATTGAAAGAGCAGACAATTCTCTTTCAAATGAGGGGTCTTGGAGGTTTGTAACTGCTAAGAGAGATGAGATTTAGGGGTTTGAATAAACTCCCCTCAATCTAGCTCCCTTACAGCTACTTGATTCATACCCTTTGTGACGTCACCATGTGCGTATGTGGTGACGTCACCGGCAGTCCCACAAATTGCCTCCCACTAGGCCACCAACGATCCCCAACCTTTATCGTTTTAACGACGATCCCCCTGCATGACGAAAAGGGCTCGACATGCGTCTGCAGGCTGCAATGTGCATGACGAACTATAGCTTGTCAAGTGCATCGAAGGGGTTAAAGCCTAATAATTGTATTTGTTGCTCTGCAGCATAAATATATCCTTATACACATTATTCACTATCCTTACAGAAATTAATATTTACAGCAATGTTAAAAAAAAAAATGTAGCAGGGTTAGAACTTTGAAGTCTGGAGTAAGCAATTCCAGTCCTCAGAATGGGAAAATCCACAATTTTCAGAGTTAAATTACAGGAAAAGGGGCAAAATAAACAATATAATTATATTGCAAAGAATTTTAATACCCATATTTAAAACATGTATATTACAATCTCAAAGTGTTTCTTGTCATTGCCCTTGTCATTGCCATAATGTGTGCTTACTATAAATATATTCCTGTTAAACAGTAGCTACTGTATATATATCTCACCAATGTAGTAACTTCTAGCAGAGACTCACTTTAGTAAAATCATTTGACTAAACAGACAGATGCCACTCTCATTTACAGCAGCCTTGGGCAGCTGTCTCCTCTAATGTTAAATTCAGCTGTGTACTTTTCCACAAAAAAACCCTGATAGACTGAGCAATATAAAACTGTTAGAATACAGACTCCATTTATAAAGATGCAGCTTCTGTGCCCTGCTTAAAGGGACATTGTACACTAGATTTTTCTTTGCATAAATGTTTTGTAGAGGATCCATTTATATTATAACCTATACAGGTTTGTTTGTTTGTTTTTGTAAAAATGTATAGTTTTGCTTATTTTAAATAAAATTGTGCTGATTTTCAGACTCATTACCAAGCCCCAGAGTTTTAGAAGTAGACTACCGTCTACCTACTCCAGCTGGCTCCTGTTTGTGTAAAGGGTCTTTTCATATGCAGGGGAGGGGGGGGGGGTGAGTCTGCTCTTTTTGCTTTTCAGCACATTTCAGTGGGTGTCCCAGCCTAACCTTTTCAACAGTGCTAAACTGGGAGCCTCTAAGTATGTTTCTCAAAAGGTTTTATACTGGATTTTTATATCAGTATCTGTGCATATTATTATTCATAGTAGTGTCTATTACATGCAGTTATATAAAAATTGGTGTATACTGTCCCTGCTGGCTCACTGATATGTTGGTGGCATAAAAAGATGTTAAATTGCTTGCAAAACTATAATAGAATGGTTACTATTATAGCATGTTATTGTATTTCCCCACATACCTTCAGCTCTCCTGTTTTAACTCTTCAAAGAGACTATAAACACCTTAAAATGTTCATATAAAATTTAGTTATGCTAAGTAAAACAAGTTTGCCATATAGTTTCATGATTTATTTTGCCTGCTTTTCGTGTAATTTACTGCTGAAAAAATGTGGCTTTTCCAATTTCTCAGGACTGAAAAAGGATACTGCAGTCTTCTCAAGGCTAGCACTGCTACATATTTTCCCAATTGGCTTTAAGAGATAACAATTGCGAAACAATACACTTTATACTAACAATATGACCAGGGCTAGCCTTGTCAGCTCCTCACAATGTGGTTAGTGGTAGGTGGAGATCAGCTATTGAAAAACAATTGCAGTAAACAAGATGTTTTGTTTTTAAAATGTTTAGACTTAACGTATATGTCACTCTATAACAAGACAACAGGAATACAGGAATGTGTTGTAATTACAAGGTGTTTATTGTCCCTTTAATGGGGCCAGATGATAAAGCGGTACTGGGTGCCGCCATCTTGCTGCTCATGTATTCTCACAACCTGTGAAAGAATTGGTCCACACTCACATATCGTGATGTTGCTAGCTTTTTGACAGTTTAATTATTTGTTTGGGGTCAGCATGCATGGTACAGAGGGCAAGCTTTACATTTAGGCATTTAATAAAGTTTTAAATTAAAAAAAATATAAATGACTCATGAGTAATACAGAGCAATGACGCAACTGCAAAAATGTGTCACATGCACAGAATTCTGAAGAACATGATACAGTTGTCACAAATCCGGCAATGTCACAGGGTGTGAGAATACCTAAAGGTTTTAGTATAGGAGAACAGCTTTAACCCTTAAACCTGGCGTACATCGCTGGCCTTTCAATGGGGCTTGTTTGTTTTAAAGTGTAGTCTAGCTGGCAGGAGGCCTGCTTGAGGGAGGGAGGTCTTAATAGTGCGGTCTTGCTGCTGCCGGTGAGACCCACTCTTTTATGGGGAAAAAAAACCCTTAACTACCAGCAACATGCAGGGTACATTGTGGTCGTTAAGGGGTTAAAGAGGCACAGGAGGAAAAACAATAGCATAGTGAGTATTTCACATTCTATTGTAGTTGTGCTCAGGAATAACTAATTTTGTAAGAGCAGGGGTCAAGGATGAAAAAACATTGTTTAAATTCTGGCTACAAATCTGCTTTGAAATTAATGTAAGTTCTAAACACATTGTTAAAAAATTGTAAAAATGCTAAACATGCTTTATAACATATAACAGAAAAAGATTACCAAATTCTGTAATTTAAAAGAGCCTTATAAGATAGTTTTTACATACCAGATGATGGGGATGATTTTAAAGTGTCTTTTTACTTACTGCTGGATTTTAAGTGAAATCCAAATATTAAAATGACTAAGAACTCTCCCATCCTACCAGGTCAAAGTCAGAATAAGATTTTTCTTTACTCTTGTGTTTTAAAAGTTAAAAATATTATGGAAATAAATGGCATATGGATTTTCTTAGTAAAAAAAAACAAAACCTTACATACATAGGGCCCCATGTACGAAGCCGGTGCAGACAATGTTCTGAACTGTTGTCCGTCTGGCTTTGCATGGACCGGGTAGTGGACACTGTATGTCTGCTGCCTGTATGTATCATTAGACGCTCAATTGAGTCAGTAATGCAAGAGAAGGGCCTGCCAATCACCACAAATGAACATGCCAATTTAGAGGTGATGGAGATTGCAGAAAGAAGGCTCACGTAAGCTCTGCAAGAGTTTCATGAAAGCTTTTACTTTTTAAAGGGGCAGTCTAGTCAAAATTAAACTTTCATGATTCAGATAGGGCATGCAATTTTAAACAACTTTCCACTTTACTTTTATCATCAAATTTGCTTTGTTCTCTTGGTATTCTTAGTTAAAAAAGAGGCTCATATGCTAATTTCAAAGCCCTTGAAGGCTGCCTCTTGTCTCAATGCATTTGACAGTTTTTCATTGCAAGAGGATGTTAGTTTGTGTGTGCCATTTAGATAACACATGCCCGTGGAGTTACTTAGGAGTCAGCACTGATTGGATAAAATGCAAGTCTGTCAAAAGAACTCAAAAAAGAGGGCAGTCTGCAGAGGCTTAAATACAAGGTAATCACAGAGGTAAAAACTATATTAATATAACAGTTTTGGTTATATAATATGGGTAATAAAGGGATTATCTGTCTTTTTAAACAGTAGACTGTCCCTTTAATACATGTAGCCCATAGCATTACTCTCTTTTTTTCTCTTCCGTTTCTTTTTTTAACCTATTTTTGCACTTCCATCAAAATTACTCACACTCTCCCTGCCTTTACCTAAGACTGAATATACTTTAGTTTTTCTTGCTTTGTTGTTATAGTTTAAAGTTCTCTATAAAGATAATTAAAACGAACTAAAAAAACTAAAATAGGAACAATTATATTTCTGAAACCCTCTATGATGCTCTGAACAAGGACATTACTGAGCATTGCAAAAACCTTGTGTGTGGGTGGAGATAATGACTTCATATTAGTCATAAAGCTTTAATTTAAGTTAGAATCTTACTTAAAGAAGTTATTTTTAACTCATTGGATGCTGGAAAGTTCTGAAAATATCAATTCCTAATCCTAATGTGTTCAATTAACATACCATAGAAGCTTTTGTCATTTAATAGTTACCAACTTCTAACGCTTCACTTCAAGCATAAGTTAACATTCTAATGTCAGTATTTTAGTTTAGTAAACGTTTAATATTTAAAAAGTCTGATTTAAGTTATATATATTTTTTATTAAACAGTTTTGTATATTAATATGTAAACTGTGCATGTTCTAAAACCTTAAAACTGACAAAAATATATAAAGACAACAAATAAACAATGTTTAGTCCCTTAGCTGTGGATGGCCCTACCAACACTTACCTGGGCACTATGAGTTGGCCAAGGGAACTATGAACAAAGCCCCAGAATACCGGGGGTGTCAGGCTATTCAAATAGCTTAAAGGGACACTGAACCCAAAATTTTTTTCTTTCATTATTCAGATAGAGCATGCCATTTTAAGCAACTTTTTAATTTACTCCTTTTATCAATTTTTCTTCTTTCTCTTGCTATCCTTATTTTAAAAGCAGGAACGTAAATCTTAGCAGCCAGTCCATTTTAGGTTCAGCACCATGGATAGCGCTTGCTTATTGGAGGCTTATATTTACCCACCAATAAGCAAACATGACCCAGGTTCTCAACCAAAAATGGTCCGGCACCTATGCATCACATTTCTGCTTTTTAAATAAAGATAGCAAAAGAACAAAGAGAAATTGATAATAGGAATAAATTAGAAAGTTGCTTAAAATTGCATGCTCTATCTGAATCATGAAAGAAAAAAAAATTGGGGTGGGAGTTGGATGGAGGTTAAGTATTCAAACCCCTCGATTTTAGCTCCCCTGAGCACTAGAAACTACCAAAACACACCTTTTGAAAGATAATTTCCTGATATTTCAAATGGTGTCTGTTGTGTGGGTTTAACCCCTTAACGACCAAAACATACCCTACATGTTGCTGGTTCTTAAGGGTTGTTTGACTTGTAATAGAGCAGGTGTCGCTCCGTCAGTGGCAAGTACAGGGTACAACGCTGGTCGTTAAGGGGTTAAACACATATATACTTATAACAGACCTTAAAAAAGTCTTAGAGGAGCCTATGAGCCCATATTATAAAGCCCACAAGTCCTTTTTTAAACTAACACCCCCATATAAGTTTTATAAGTCAGGTGAACACCATGGTAATAGCGATCACCTGGCATGAACAAATGTGCATTTAGAAGCTTATGGGAGCCCCTATGTTCACATCAAACTTATATAACCATACCTAAAGATTCTAATTTATATAAACTCTTCTTCTTTTGAATATAGATTTTAGAAAAAAACACACATACTGGCAATTGTTCGCAACTTTGTTTATTAAAGGGATGCTAAAGTCAAAAATTCATGTTTGAGATAGAACATACAGTGTTTAGAGACATTCCAATTTACAGAAATTATCAAATTGTGTACAATCTTTTTATTTGCACACTTTCTGTGGCACCTGCTACTATTGAGCATGTGCATAATGTCATAGGGGCCTATCTATCAAGCTCCGAATGGAGCTTGATGCCCCGTGTTTCTGGCGAGCCTGCAGGCTCGCCAGAAACAGCAGTTATGAAGCAGCGGTCATAAAGACCGCTGCTCCATAACCTGTCCGCCTGCTCAGAGCAGGCGGACAGACATCGCCGGAAATCAACCCGATCGAGTACGATCGGGTTGATTGACACCCCCCTGTTGGCGGCCTATTGGCCGCGAGTCTGCAGGGGGTGGCGTTGCACCAGCAGCTCTTGTGAGCTGCTGGTGCAATGCTGAATACGGCGAGCGTATTGCTCACCGTATTCAGCGAGGTCTGGCGGATTTGATCCGCACTGTCGGATCAGGTCCGCCAGACCTTGATAAATAGGGGCCATAGTGTCAAATTGTTCCTGTGGAAAGTATTGGTGAAGTGCTATGGGAAACCTCAAAGCTTTTCTAATTGTGTTCTAATGAATTAGAATGATGGCAAATTTAAAAACCTAGCAAAGAGCCATGATAACGTTTCTAATTAATTTGAGTAGACAGACAAAGGCTCATGCATATAATACATAGGCAAAGGAAATAGGATAAAAAACTAAATATCTAACTCAAAAAATTTTATTTTCTTTGCATGCCCTATATGAAATGGAAGGACATGGGAAAGATAACCCTAATAGCAGAATTTTGAATATGAACATTCGGCCTTATACACTCCATCTTTTTTTTATATATTCCTTTGCATGCTTTTCCCAAACATTGTGTGATATATGCACATAGATGAATTAAAATATAAGTTGTGCACGTGTACACCATGTGCATTTCTTATTACAGTATTTATTGTATTGTGTAATAATGTTAACTAAATCCATATAACATAATCTGCTTCATATCATGCATGTACAACTCATGGTTATTATAATTATTCTATTCTTGTATATTTCTTCATGTGTTTATCCTTCCTGCACATGAAGTGATGTATGTACATATATGAGTTATGAGTTTGTTTATATATATATATATATATATGTGTGTGTATATATATATATATATATATATATATATATGTGTGTGTGTGTGTGTGTGTATATATATATATATATATATTTGTGTGTGTGTATATATATATATGTGTGTGTGTGTGTATATATATATATATGTGTGTGTGTGTGTGTGTATATATATATATATATATATATATGTGTGTGTGTATATATACAATATATATATATATATATGTGTGTGTGTATATATATATATATATATATATATATATATATATATAGTATATACATATATATATATATATATATATATATATATATATATATATATATATATAAAATATTTATTCTTTGTTGGTCTCAATACTCTTTTATGTTTAGAAAATACAGACCCTTTTAAAGCTTGTCCAGGGCTTAATTTCATCTTGCAATGACCTGGGGCATGTTTTTGCTGAGCCTCCGGCAGCAAAATAATAGCTTGTAAACTCATTAAATGCAGATTAATTGTGCTTTTTTTTATTCCTGAAGTGCTCAGTGATGTGGTCAAGTCATTTTTTATTTATTATTTATTTTTTAAGTATTGACCTTCATATCTGACACCGTACACAGTTTATGGAGAGAGATACAATTTTAAATACAATTGCAAACAACTGCTGATGTATGTGTTTGATTCTTGTTCTGAAATAATTTAAACAAATAGCTATGGCTTCAAATCAGACATTTTATCTCATGATATTGAAAACAAGATTGAAGCATCTAAACTTTCTGTTTAGGGATGTTTACTACATCATATCTTGCAACGCAATGGGACATACTCATATTTTCCAAATACCTCTTTCAGCTTCTCTCTGTCTGGGCAAATGTCCCGGTTTTTCTGGGACTGACGTGGCTTTGCCCACAATACATTGATTACGCACACTGCCCTGGACATGTCCACAAAACACCAACTACCCATTCCCTCCAGAAAATGTTGTGAGGTCACTATAAGGGATCCATCATTTTCATGCAAGGAGTTTTGTCCTTGTGAAAATCCATATTGTCCATGGATACTGGTTTGCTAATGATTGTTAGCAAACATTTGTATGAATTTCAATCCATTTGAATAGCCTTTCAAAATGTTTCTCATTGGTTTCCATGATGTTTTCAAATCCAAAGCTTTTCCAATCTAAAAGGAAAGGCCAGTTATTACGTTGTCTTTAAATGGCATTTTTTGTACCAAATAATATATATCAATATATTAAACAACAATATTCCAATCTATTAAAAACTCTTTTCAAACATTTTTTTGCATTATAACTTGACCTTTCTGACAACAGTCTTCACCTTTTAAAAATGTATGTTTTCCTCTTTCGAATGTGGCACCACTTGAAATATCCATGGTACAAACAGTATTCATTCTGTCATAGAACCTGTTTTGCTAGATCCTTAGTTTTATCCTTCAGAGGTAAGCGGTAAGTGGTAGGTTTGTCCAAAAGTCAGTTAAAGTAAGAATGAAGATGGTCAAAGGAGGCAACACAATGTATATTAAACTAGAGATACAAAAATCTTTGCACTTCTACTGATGGTTGCTGTAAATTTATCAGCAGACTTCCCTACCGCCTCTGATTTTGTGGATTTGCCATGAATTGGGAGGCCTTCCTACTGTCCCTCCCACAACTACACCAGTCAGGGAAAATGTCCTGCCCCAGACTCTGTCTTACCCCACCCATCCTGTCCCTATCTCACCCATCCTGTCCTACTAGAGAGCATTTATTTATAGTAAAATGAATACATATAATATTTGGATCATGTCATACAAAAAAACTTCAAAATTTGCTGCCACCCCCATAATTTTCTGAAAACCTAGGCACATGCCGAGTTACAATGAGTTGATTTAGTATTTTTTGGTTGTTGAAAAATACTGCGCATATTATGATATAATAATCTATTGTTTCCCTTAAAGGGACATTAAACTGCTGGGCACAACTATAATAGCATTTCTTTTTTAAATTTGTATTTATTACAAAATCTTACATGGAAAAAGTTAACAGAAAAATTAATTGCTTAACAAATCAAATACATTCATCAAACAGTGCAAAGATCATCTCCAGCTATTACTTCACATCTAATTAGTCATATTAAACTGACCAATTACCACATTCATATTCTTTTATCATAACATTTGTATTTCTCTTACTAGGTGTATCCAGTCCACGGATTCATCCTTACTTGTGGGATATTCTCAATCCCTACAGGAAGTGGCAAAGAGAGCACACAGCAAAGCTGTCCATATAGCTCCCCTCAGGCTCCGCCCCCCCCCAGTCATTCTCTTTGCCGCTCTAACTAGTAGCATCTCCACGGGAGGTTAAAGAGTTTGTGGTGTTAGATTTGTAGTTTTTATTTCTTCAATCAAGAGTTTGTTATTTTAAAATAGTGCCGGTTTGTACTATTTACTCTGAGGCAGAAAGTGATGAAGATTTCTGCTGAGAGGAAAAAGATTTTAGCATGTTGTAACTAAAATCCATTGCTGTTCCCACGCAGGACTGTTGAGTACCGGAGAACTTCAGTTGGGGGGAACAATTTGCAGGCTTAACTGCTTAAGGTATGCTCAGTCATTTTTATCTAACAAGACCTGGTAATGCTAGAAGACTGACAGAAACCCCCATGAGGGAAGGTAAGCCATTTTCTGAGACACAGTATAGAAGGATGGCTTCAGTTAAGGGCTTAAATACTGGTAGACACTGTGATGGGCTAAATCGATTACTTTATTAGTGTAATCTTACATTTGTTCAAGTGTTTAAAACGTTGGAAACACTTTTTTTTTTTTTTATTACGCCTGGCATATTATAAGACACCTAGTCTGACTCAGGAAGGCCCCATAACTCTGGAATGAAGAGGGAGGGGGCCTCATTTTCACGCCTCAGTTGCGCAGTTGATTTACAAGACAGCTTCACGTGTAGAGTCCTGAGAGTGCAGGAGGACATCAGGGATGCTTATTTTTCTTCTACAAATAACCCAAAAGGAAGGTAGGGCCACAGCAAAGACTGTGGCACCATGCTGTAGTGTGTTAAACCGGTAGTTTACTTCAATTTGCTCCGGTTTGGGCAATAAGGGGTTAATTGATTTGAATTTGTGTGCAATCATTTCAAAGCATTGGGATCATGTGGTGAAAATTTCATAACGATCGGATGTTTTTTGGTGATTTGGTAAAAAAGTGTGTACTTTTTATTATTTAAAGGCACAGTAACGTTTTTTCAAAAAGTGATTTTTACTGTATTGTATTGCTGTCTAAGTCTGTCAAACATGTCTGAGTCTTCAGATAGACCTTGTTCATTATGTTTAAAAGCCATGGCGGTACCCCCATTGCATTTGTGTATAAAGTGTGCTAAAACATCTAAGCATTTTAAAGACCATGCAGTGACACTTAAAAATGTAGCCCAAGATGATTCTTTAATGGAAGGTAATGAGGATAGTCCTTCTTCCTCTCCCCATGTGTCGACACCAGTTACGCCCACGCAAGCGATGCCTAGTACCTCTAGCGCATTGGCCCCTATTACTTTACAACAATTAGCAGCAGTGATGGATAATTCCCTTGCAGCATTTTTATCCAAACTGCCAGTTTTTCCAAAAAAGCGAGATAGCTCAGTTTTAAATACAGAGGATGAGCAATCAGAAGCTTTAAATGATTTATCTGTAGTACCCTCACAACACTCAGAAGTAGCAGTGAGGGTCGGTCTGTCTGAGGGAGAAATTTCTGACACAGGAAAAGTTTCTCAGCGGGCAGAGTCAGATTCATTAGCGTTTAAATTTAAGCTGGAACACCTCCGCGTACTGCTTAAGGAGGTTTTAGCTACGCTGGATGATTGTGACCCCAAGGTGGTCCCAGAAAAATTGTGTAAAATGGACAGGTTTTTAGAGGTCCCTGTATACACTGAGGCATTTCCAATTCCAAAGAGGGTGGCGGATATTGTGACTAGGGAGTGGGAGAGACCAGGTGTACCCTTTGTTCCCCCCCCTATCTTTAAGAAAATGTTCCCCATAAACGACCCCAGGCGGGACGCGTGGCAGACGGTCCCTAAGGTAGAGGGAGCTGTTTCAACACTTGCTAAGCGTACAACTATACCAATAGAGGACAGTTGTGCTTTCAAAGATCCTATGGATAAAAAATTGGAAGGATTGCTGAAGAAAATATTTGTTCAGCAAGGTTTTCTTCTTCAACCAATTGCCTGCATTATTCCAGTAACTACTGCAGCGGCATTTTAGTTTGAGGCCCGGGAGGAGTCGCTCCAGAGGGAGACTTCGTACGACGAGGTCATGGATAGAATTCATGCTCTAAAGCTGGCTAATTCTTTTATCACTGATGCCGCTTTCCAATTAGCTAAGTTAGCGGTGAAAAACTCAGGTTTTGCCATCATGGCGCGAAGAGCGCTTTGGCTCAAATCGTGGTCGGCGGATGTGTCGTCCAAAATGAAACTGTTAAATATTCCTTTCAAGGGGAATACCCTATTCGGCCCAGAGCTGAAAGAAATTATTTCAGATATCACTGGGGGAAAGGGCCATACCCTTCCACAAGATAGGCCATTTAAGGCCAAAAACAAGGCTAATTTTCGCTCCTTTTGCAACTTCAGGAGCGGGCCCGCTGCAACCTCTGCTGCTGCAAAGCAAGATAATGCTTCACAGCCCAAAGCAACCTGGAAACCCTTGCAGGGCTGGAATAAGGGTAAACAGGCCAAGAAGCCTGCTCCTGCTACCAAGACAGCATGAAGGGGTAGCCCCCGATGCGGGATCGGATCTAGTAGGGGGCAGACTTTCTCTCTTTGCTCAGGCTTGGGCAAGAGATGTTCCAGATCCCTGGGCATTAGAGATAGTTGCTCAGGGGTACCTTCTAGAATTCAAGGATTTTCCCCCAAGGGAAGGTTCCACATTTCTCGTTTGTCTTCAGACCAAACAAAGAAACAGGAGTTCTTACGCTGTGTAGAAGATCTACTAAAAATGGGAGTGATGCACCCAGTTCCAATTGCAGAACAAGGACTGGGCTTTTACTCAAACCTGTTCATACTTCCCAAAAAGGAAGGAACTTTCAGGCCGATCCTGGATCTAAAAATTCTAAACAAATTCCTCAGAGTTCCATCTTTCAAAATGGAAACCATTCGGACAATCTTGCCGATGATCCAGGAAAGTCAATATATGACTACCGTGGATCTAAAGGATGCGTACCTACATATACCTATCCACAAAGATCATCATCAGTTCCTAAGGTTCGCATTACCAGTTCGTAGCCCTTCCTTTCTGATTGGCCACCGCTCCCAGAATTTTCACAAAGGTGCTAGGGTCCCTTCTTGCGGTACTAAGACCGCGGGGCATTGCAGTAGCACCTTACCTAGACGACATCTTAATACAGGCGTCGTCTTTTCACAGAGCCAAGGCTCATACGGACATTGTTCTGGCCTTTCTAAGGTCTCACGGGTGGAAGGTGAACGTAGAAAAAAGTTCTCTGTCCCCGCTCACAAGGGTTCCCTTCCTGGGAACACTAATAGACTCGGTAGAAATGAAAGTCTTTCTGACAGAGGTCAGGAAATCAATGCTTTTGAATACTTGCCGAGTTCTTCATTCCATTCCTCGGCCTTCTGTGGCTCAGTGCATGGAGGTAATTGGTTTGATGGTTGCGGCAATGGACATAGTCCCTTTTGCCCAAATTCATCTAAGACCACTGCAACTGTGCATGCTCAAACAGTGGATTTGTCTCCTCAAATACAAATGGACCAGAAAACCAGAGACTCTCTTCTCTGGTGGTTGTCTCAGGATCACCTGTCTCAGGGAATGAGTTTCCGCAGACCGGAGTGGATCATTGTCACAACCGATGCCAGTCTGTTAGGCTGGGGTGCGGTCTGGGACTCCTTGAAAGCTCAGGGTCTATGGTCTCGGGAAGAATCTCTTCTCCCGATAAACATTTTGGAACTGAGAGCGATATTCAATACGCTCCAGGCGTGGCCTCAACTAGCGGAGGAAAAATTCATCAGATTTCAGTCGGACAACATCACGACTGTAGCGTACATCAATCATCAGAGAGGAACAAAGAGCTCCCTAGCGATGAAGAAAGTATCCAAGATCATCAAATGGGCGGAGGATCACTCCTGCCATCTATCTGCAATTTACATCTCAGGGGTAGACAACTGGGAGGCGGATTTTCTAAGTCGTCAGACTTTCCATCCGGGGGAGTGGGAACTCCACCCAGAGGTTTTTGCTCAGCTGACCCAGCTATGGGGCATTCCAGAATTGGATCTGATGGCGTCCCGTCAGAACACCAAACTTCCTCTTTACGGATCCAGATCCAGGGATCCCAAGGCGGCATTGATAGATGCATTAATAGCGCCTTGGTCATTCAGTCTAGCTTATGTCTTTCCACCGTTTCCTCTTCTCCCTCGGCTAGTAGCCAGAATCAAACAGGAGGAGGCTTCGGTAATTTTGATAACACCTGCGTGTCCACGCAGGACTTGGTATGCAGACCTAGTGGACATGTCATCGGTCCCACCATGGAAACTGCCATTGAGGCAGGATCTTCTAATTCAAGGTCCTTTCAAGCATCCAAATCTAGTTTCTCTGCAACTGACTGCTTGGAGATTGAACGTTTAATTCTAGCTAAACGTGGTTTCTCTGAATCAGTTATAGATACTCTGATACAGGCCAGAAAGCATGTCACCAGGAAAATTTACCATAAAATATGGCGGAAATATCTTTGTTGGTGTGAATCCAAGGGTTACTCGTGGAGTAAGGTTAGGATTCCAATGATATTGTCTTTTCTCCAAGAAGGATTGGAGAAAGGTTTGTCAGCTAGTTCCTTAAAGGCGCAGATATCTGCTCTGTCTATCCTGTTACATAAGCGTCTGGCAGCTGTACCAGACGTTCAGGTGTTTGCACAGGTCCTAGTTAGAATCAAGCCTGTTTACAAGCCATGGAGTCTAAACTTAGTTCTTTCAGTTCTTCAAGGGGTTCTGTTTGAACCTTTGCATTCCATAGATATTAAGTTATTATCTTGGAAAAAAAATTTTTTAGTAGCCATTTCTTCTGCTCGAAGAGTTTCTGAATTGTCTGCTTTGCAGTGTAATTCACCCTATCTGGTGTTCCATGCAGATAAGGTTGTTTTGCGTACCAAACCTGGTTTCCTTCCAAAAGTGGTTTCTAATAAGAATATTAACCAGGAAATCATTGTTCCTTCTCTGTGTCCTAATCCAGTTTCTAAGAAGGAACGACTTTTACACAATCTTGACGTGGTTCATGCTTTAAAATTCTATTTAAAAGCAACTAAAGATTTCAGACAAACATCATCCTTGTTTGTTGTCTATTCTGGTAAGAGGAGAGGTCAGAAAGCGACTGCTACCTCTCTTTCCTTCTGGCTGAAAAGCATCACCCGATTGGCTTATGAGACTGCTGGACAGCAGCCTCCTGAACAAATTACAGCTCATTCCACCAGAGCTGTGGCTTCCACATGGGCTTTCAAGAATGAGGCTTCTGTTGAACAGATTTGTAAGGCAGCGACTTGGTCTTCACTGCATAAATTTGCCAAATTTTACAAATTCATTACTTTTGCTTCTTCGGAGGCTATTTTTGGGAGAAAGGTTTTGCAAGCAGTGGTGCCTTCCGTTTAGGTTACCTGACTTGTTCCCTCCCTTCATCCGTGTCCTAAAGCTTTGGTATTGGTATCCCACAAGTAAGGATGAATCCGTGGACTGGATACACCTATTAAGAGAAAAAAGAATTTATGCTTACCTGATAAATTACTTTCTCTTACGGTGTATCCAGTCCACGGCCCGCCCTGGCATTTAAGTCAGGTTCAAATTTATTTAGTAAAACTACAGTCACCACTGCACCCTATAGTTTCTCCTTTTTCTCCTAACCGTCGGTCGAATGACTGGGGGGGCGGAGCCTGAGGGGAGCTATATGGACAGATTTGCTGTGTGCTCTCTTTGCCACTTCCTGTAGGGATTGAGAATATCCCACAAGTAAGGATGATTCCGTGGACTGGATACACCGTAAGAGAAAGTAATTTATCAGGTAAGCATAAATTCTGTTTTTTAAACATAATCTGTTTTTGCCTATTAATCGGTAATTAATAGATATAATATTTCAATTTTTCTACAAATTTCTTAATGCTTTGCTCTGGTTTTCTTCCAAATAAAACATTAATGTATCAAATAATAACATTTAAAATATATATTTTTTATTTTCCTTTTTTTTTTTTCATTAAGCAGTGTAACAATGCAACAAACAATTCTTAATTTTATTTTCCATTTTAAATATTTTATTCATTCAATATGATGGTTTTGTCAGAATTTTTTTGGGATTGTCACAGTTTTTATTTTCTGAAATAGCCCATTTTCTTAAATAATCTGGAGTGTAATATAAAAGATGAATCAGTCTACAATGTGATTCTCTTACGTCAGCTACTAATACTAATTTTAATCTCATCACTCTTGATTTCATTGGACAATAATCTTGCCCATCTGATTTAGTAAATTGAAAATCTCATCTGAGTCTTGATCTATTATAATTTCACAGATTTTTCTTTCCAAGAACCCAAAATCTGTTTAATCGTTTCCATGTTGATAATGAATTGATATCTATCAAATGATGGTTTAATATAATGTTGAACTTGCTGATCAGAAAATATGTCTTTAATAGATAAATTATATTTTTTCTTAAATTTTTCAAAGGAGTTTATAATTCCTGCAGAATCTAACAAATGTTTAAGCTAATTAATACCTTTCTGTTTCTAAACTAGAAAATAATATATAATATAACCTGGAACAGAATCTAAAGTAACTTGTTTAGGTGCATATACTGAACATTATCTATTAATTGTAAGTATTTTACAACTATTAGACCATATGATAGCATGGTTACTACTCACCATAACGATAGATAACTAGAATTTCTTTGCTATACTGTGTTGTTGAAAGAGATACAATGATAAGCTACAGGTTCTCCTTTATGCATGTCAAAAGTGAGTTTAAAGAATGTCAAAGAGATAACTGAAAGATTCAAAACGATAGGGAAATGGGTCCATATGGTTCAGACCGTCCTCATATGCTGTTGCTTTATGAATAAGAAATTCAACAAACATGAACTGAAATTCTTTGTATATTGTACAAAAGTAACCTCCACATGTGTAAGCCATTTAAAAACTAACATATAAGTTTGTAGCTTCATGTAGAAAACATAGTGTCCTGTGAAAAATCTTGTATAAGTTTGCATTGCATTGAAACTCATAAAAGTTCCTATTTTGTCATTTATTAAACTGTTAAAATGTTACCATTAAATGTAATTGTTGTTGCTGAGTATTCTGATGGAGAATTACAATGGCTTTCACCAGCAACCAAATAGATAACATTTGTAGCGTAATGAGGTTTAGATTTGTGTGGTAGAGAATGTCATGGGTTAGTAAATAGCAACTCTATACAATGCAGCTGCCTAAGTTATCCATATTGTTTAAACTGCACTTCATATTAACAGTCGTTTCAATTTACTTCCTTCTCTTGATAAGCTCTGATGAAAAACATTCCAAGGTAGGCTCAGTACAGCAATACAGAGCTGTGAGCTAGTTGGTGATTGGTGTCTACACACCTATAGCGCTGCGGAATCTGTTGGCACTCTACAAAAAAACGATAATAATAATATGCCTCAAGTCATTTGCTCACCAGATGAATTTGGCTAGCTTCAAGTAGTGCTTTGCTGTTCTAGAGCTAATTTTAACTATGTGTTTAATGACTTTGCAGGGATTAAATATTTTAGTAATATGTAATCAACAGTGCAATATAATGATAAAATACTCTGATACATAAGAACATTTTAATTTTGTATTTTTATATCCCTTTAACACTTTTGGGGAAATGTTGAATTTGTGACAAATATACACATGCTACATCTGCTGTATTGCATACTTTTTAAATAGTGGGTGTCTGTCCTTCAAGTATTTTCATGTACGGTATATTTGGATATCATTAAGAGAAACAGAGAGAGGGAAAGAAAAGTGAAAAATAGATTGGCACAGAGACATGATAGGAAAGAGGGAAGGAGCAATGGCACAGAGACATAATAGGAAAGAGGGAAGGGGAAATGGCACAGAGAGGCGCAGGATTTAGGGCTCGATGATTGAAACCTCGTCAGATCAGACGTGGTTTTTCTCACTGACCCTCGCAGCGGCTACCCTGGTGGAATGATCGTAAAATAAGGGGCAGTCCCTGCGAGTGGGGAGATGGCTTCTATTAAAAGTAATGGAGCTCGATGGATAGGAAGACTTCTCTCAATAGAGCGAAGTTAGCAGTCAGCGGGGGGCGCACTTTCAAAATTAAATCCTGCAGCCAATATGAATCACATTAAGCTGCTGTCTGTGTATAGCATCTTACATTCACCTATATTTTCGTATGCAGGTGTTGTTCTATTAGAGTTATAAGTATTTTGAGTGTTTGGAAAAAAGCTTGCCAACAAAAAGGTTGGCAAGAAAATACTGTAAGATCTCTAGTGTGAAAATCAGAATTACGATGGGATTAGAAAGACAATTTCATATACGCCCATGTTCAGCCTATTTTACGAAATACATACACTTTCTATTTTGTACTTATAAGTACCAAATTCTAAGTGATTTTTGCACATCCATTGTACTAAAATTATGATTTACATTGTGCATATTTAATACGATTTATTCTTGTGTAATTTACATACAACGTTTAATATTTTTGTAAAATACGATTATTGGTGAAGAATGTTGTTACAATATTTGATATTAACAATACAATTTTCCCTGCTTATTTTTGTGTGAATGGTTCAATTATTCATTTTGTATGAGGTTAAAAATATAAATACGAAATACAAAAATGCAGTATACGCCTCTTAGCGAGACACCCTGTTTTCAGGGTAAAAAGTGGTTTTAGATCATTCCACCAAGGAAATGGGACTGGCAAGCATTCTTTAGCTCATCGAGCCCTAATACACACATGAAAAAGAGACAAGTGGAGCCCTCTGGTAGATGTTGAGAAAAGGAGAGGAGATACTGAAAGAAAAAAAAAAAGAGTTACGGGAAGTAATGGAGAAGAATTTTTTTTATTACAAAACTGATTATTAATGAGAGACATAACAGAAAAAAGAAAGTCTCTCTGAAAGACAGACGGGGAGAAAGAGATAAATGGGTGAGACGATGCACAAGACCATTCTGAGAATAACAGTAATATCCCTTTCTCTGGTGTTTGATTTTGACCAGTGTTTTTTTTTTTTCTTTTTTTCTTTATTTCTTCTTTTTCATACTTCATATATTGCAGGACATTCTCATTAGGTCACAATCTTCCTTAGACAGAAAGACAGACATGCAGACAGACAGAAAACTGTGCAGACAGGGAGACATACAACCATGTAGATAGGCAGTCATGCACACAGACAGGCAGATAGATATTCAGACATGCACACAGGCTGATGTGCAGACAGACATACATACAGCAATATAAACAGACAGATATGTATAAAGACTTACATTCAGACAGCCTGAAGTACAGTTAGGCATACATACAGAAAAGCTGGTGTGCAGGGAGAAAGACATATAGACAGACAAGATACATTAAAACTGACATGCAGACAGCCTGATGTGCAGAGAGACAGACAGCCTGATGTGCAGAGAGACAGACATACATACATACAGACAGGCATGCATAAAGATTGACATGCAGATAGCCTAATGTGCAGAGAGATAGACATATAGACAGACACAGACATGCATAAAGACTGACATGCAGACAGCCTGAAGTGCAGAGAGACAGACATATACACAGACAGACAGACATGCATAAAGATTGACATGCAGACAGCCTGATGTCCAGAGAGACAGATATACAGACAGACAGGCATGCATAAAGACTGTCATGCAGACAGCGCAATGTGCAGAGAGACAGTAATATAGACAGACAGACAGGCATAAACACTGACATGTAGACAGCCTGATGTCCAGAGAGACAGATATACCGACAGACATGCATAAAGACTAACATGCAGACAGCCTAATGTGAAGAGAGACCGTAATATAGACAGGCATGCATAAACACTGACATGTAGACAGCCTAATGTGTAGAGAGACAGACATATAGGCAGACAGACAGACATAACACTGACATGCAGACATCCTAATGTGCAGAGAGACAGACATATAGGCAGACAGACAGACAGGCATAACACTGACATGCAGACAGCCTGATGTGCAGAAAGACAGACATGTAGCATCTGATGATCCAACACTCACTACCTCAGAGGGAAATCTAGAGCAAAATTATTGTTTTTTTTGTGTATCATTGTTTTTTGTGTGTGTATATATATATATATATATATATATACAGTATATATTTAGCATTATATTGTAATGTATGTGTCTCATTTTCACATTCAGAACCCTGCATAGCGAGATAAACAGCAGTAAAGCTAAATTTTGCGTTTTGTTTGACTGACCTCGCAGTACTAATGAGATTTCTTAATCTCGCTAGACCAGAGAGCTTAATATCATCAGGCACACAGTCTATATGTATTTGCTGTATTAAATTGTCATAGGAGGACAAGCTAAAAAAATGCAGCCTATAAACCTTTAAAAGCCTTGTGTAATGTTAAGAAGCAGGTTACAGAGGCAAAAAAGATTTTCGGTGTCAGAGATGGAATCCCTAATATCTAATCTCAAAGCAGAGATAATAGATATATACGGGCGTGACTGCGATTCAGAAAACTGGCTGTTTAATGAGAAGCCCCTCTGCTTCTTTGCTACTAACGGAGCATTTTCTTTTTTTGAATTAAGGCAGCGTGGGTTTTAAATTAAATGTCAAATATAATTTAACATTTAAAACATGAAGGAGCTGACTGTGTTCCTGGAAAAAGTGACAGGTCTTCTGCAGAGTAGTTAATTGGTATTCACCCAGTAAAGCTGTACGAATGGAGAAAACACTTTTGTTGCTAAATATTCAGCAAAGAAAATCACCCACCACAGTAATTGTGATCTCAAACGGAGATGCTGTTTATGAAAAAAAAATGTATGTTTAGTGTTGTGTGCACTAGCACAAGATCGTGTCGCTTAAAGGGACACAAAATCCAAAATTCTTATTTCATGATTCAGACAGAGCATGCAATTTTAAACAACTTTCTAATTTACTTCTATTACCACATTTTATTTGTACTCTTGGCATCTTTTGTTGAAAAGCAGGGTTGTAGGCTTTAGGAGTGTGCATGTATCTACTTGCAAAAGCAACACTATTTCCTGTCATGTAGTGCTTCCAAAACATACCTAGGTATCTCTACCACAAGTAATACAATGGGAACCAAGCAAATAATGAAGTCAATTTGAAACTTTAAAAAAAATAATTATGCTCTTTCTGAGGAAACCTATTGGGTTTCATATCCCTTTAAAAATGTTACTCTGTAAGGCTTTCCCTTTTCTATTTTAAAGGGACAGTCAACACCAGAATTGTTATTGTTTAAAAAGATAGATAATCCCTTTATTACCCATTCCTCAGTTTTGCACAACCAACACAGTTATATTAATACAAATATTACCTCTGTGATTACCTTGTATCTAAGCCTCTGCAAACTGCCCCCTTACCTCGGTGCTTTTGATAGACACGCAGTTTAACCAATCAGTGCAGACTCCCAAATAACTTCACGGGAGTGAGCACAATGTTAGCTATATGACGCACATGAACTAGTACTGTCTAACTGTGAAAAACTTTCAAAATGCTCTGAGCTAAGAGGCGGTTTTCAACGGTTTAGATATCAGTTTGAGCCTAGCAAGGTTTAGCTTTTCAAAAATACCACCAAGAGAACAAAGCTAGTTTGATGATAAAAGTACATTGGACAGTTGTTTAAAATTGCATGTCCTATCTGAATCATGAAAGTTTAATTTATACTAGACTGTCCCTTTAATAGACACAAAACACAGAAATATTTGATTCTATAATAATAAAGTAGATTATGTTTTACCACCTAATCCCCTTAAAACTCTAGTATTACAAAATTACTGATAATAGAACCCAAGAATATAGTATGAGCTCTTACAAAACACAGGGGACACTGTGTGAGAAATGAGGGCAGTGATTTATTTATTTTTCTTAAATATTTTAATACTTACACTATGCTAAAGTAAATACATATATATTTTTTTCTTTTTTGACCTTCATGTCAATTTAAATGTTAGGCCCATTAAGGGCTAGATTCCAATTGGAGTTCAGGTGCTCCATTACATATGAGGCGTCGCCCGCAAAAGCCGTCGCCGCCGGTTTTTATGCGATTTTGCTATTACATATACGGCGCCGCATATAAATGCGGCATGTATATTTCACCTGTCATCCGCAGATTTTTACTCCCATAAGCTAGCATGGGACCGCGTCACAAATCGGTATCCAATATTCAGCGCAAGGACTTACGTGGCGAAAATGGAGAAATTTTACTCAATTTTCACCTCGCCAAACAAGGCAGCCGCAGCGTGCGCTGAGTATGAGAGCACCGTAACTCCCGTAACTGCCTGTAAAATATAAACTAATACTTAACGCATGCGCAATGTCTACTTGTCAACCGCAATCCCCCATCGCAATCACTACTAAAGTGTATTAACCCCTATATCCGCCATTAAACCTACACCGCAACTAATAAAAGTATTAACCCCTAAGCCTACAACCCCCCACAACGCAGTATGCCTAATTAAACTATTAACCCCTATATCCGCCATCAAACCCACACCACAATTACTTATTAACTATTAACCCCTAATCCGCCATTAACCCACAGCACAATAAACCTATTAAAACTATTAACCCCTAATCCGCCATTAACCCACAACGCAATAAACCTAATAAAGTAGTAACCCCTAAACCGCCAAATCCCACAACGCAATAAACCTAACCCCCTAACCTAACCCCCCTAACCTAACACCCCCTAACCTAACACCCCCTAAATGAACCCAAATTAACTAGTTTACAAAATACTAAAGTTACTATTAAATTAAAAAACCTAACACTACTTTAAAAATACAAATAAACTAAGTATAAATTAAAAGGGACAGTCTAATCAAAATTCTGGAATAGACTGTCCCTTTAAGCTACAATTACAGAAAATAAAAAAAATCTAAGATTACAGAAAATAATAAAGAAAATTACCAAATTTTACAAAAATTATACCTAATCCCTATGAAAATAAAAAAGACCCCCAAAATAAAAACACACCCTAATCTAAAAAAACTACCAGTAGCCCTTAAAAGGGCTTTTTGCATGTCATTCCCCCAAGATAATCAGCTCTTTTACAAGAAAATACACAACCCCCTAACAGTAAATCCCCCCCACCCACCAACCCCCCAAAAATAAAATAACACTAAAAACCCTAAACTACCCATTGCCCTGAAAAGGGCATTCAGCTCTTTTACTGCCCACCCTATCTAAATAAAATAAACCCCCCCAAAATCCCTTAAAAAACCCTAAGTCTAACCCCCAAGTGGTACTCACCTGTCCTGAAGTCCGGCGGAGAAGGTCCTGTTCCAGGCAGTGAAGTCTTCTTCCAAGCGGCGACCTCTTCTTTCTTCTTCCAGGAACCAGCCGGCGCAGAGCGGAGGGCGGAACTGAAGACCGATGACCGCGGAGCTGAAGAACGGCAAGCCTGTAACTGAAGACCGGTAAGCTTGGAACTGAAGACCGGCAACCACGGAGCCATGGAGCGTGGAGGATCCTCTTCATACGATCTCCGCCGTACACCGAATAGGAATTCAAGGTACGCAATTAAAAATGGCGTCCCTTGAATTCCTATTGGCTGATTTGAGCCTTCAAATTCAAATCAGCCAATAGGATGAGAACTACTGAAATCCTATTGGCTGATTTGAATAGCCAATAGAATTTCAGTATCTCTTATCCTATTGGCTGATTTGAACAGCCAATAGGATTTCAGTTTTTTTAATTAATAGTAACTTTAGTATTTTGTAAATTAGGTCATTTGGGTTCATTTAGGGGGTGTTAGGTTAGGGGGGGTTAGGTTAGGGGTTAGGTTTATTGCGTTGTGGACTTTGGCGGTTTAGGGGTTAATAGTTTTTTTTTTATTTATGAATTTTTATTGAGTTTTAAATGACATTAATAAGCATAAAACAATTCAAACAATTGAAACAAAGAGAAATGAAGACTGTTTTGCAATAAATGAGGTATTAAAATCTGTTCAGACTTCCAGTGTCCATTAATCCTACTAAACAGTAGCTCAGAATTTAGGCTTCGATTTAAAAGAAAAGGGAAAGTAAGTGAAAGAAAGAAACAGAATAAGGTAAGAGGGGTGGGGAGGGAGGGTAAGGGAAGGGTTCCTAATCCTTTTTTATTCGGCCGTGTCTACCTCTGTCGTGGTGATCGATTCCCAGTAAAATTTAACATTTTGTATTATGTCTATTCTATTCGTTTTAAAGTACGCGTTTTCTTCTAACGTAATCAGTTTGTGAGTTCGCAATTTCCATTCTGCTACCGTGGGGATTACTGCTGACTTTCATCCCCTAGCTATGAGGGATTTTGCTCCATTAAGGCAGATTTGGAAAAGAAGTAATCTAATTTTACATCTACACTTAGGCCTATAGTTGAATAGCACCGAGAATGGGTTAAGTTTGAAAGTAGGTTCCAATAATCTACCTAAAGTTCTCTCAATCGATGCCCAGAAGCTCGACAGATTTGGGCATGACCACCAAATATGAGAAAGAGTTCCAGACTCCCCACAACCCCTCCAGCAAAGGCAGGACACAGAACCATAAATCAGCTGCAATCTCACAGGTGTAAGGTACCACCTTGACAAAATTTTGTAATTCATTTCCAAAATTTGTGTGGATGTTGATGATTTGTATGTGAGTTCAAAAAAAATTTCCCACTTGTCTGTGTGTATCTCCTCTGACAACTCCCTATGCCAACCTCTGGTATAACTAGGTAATGCTCTATATAGCTGGTCATCAATTAACTTTCTAGCTATGGATAATGAACCTCTCAAAGCTGTGCCTTGCCTGCAAAGACTCTCAAATCGCGTCAAGGGCCTTCGCAGTGAGTCCCTATGGGGGGAGAATTGCAAAATATTCTGAAGCTGGTGATATTTTAGCCAGTTGGTATATACTCCATCTAGAATGTCTGCTAAGTCATGTATTGGTTTCAACTTCCCGTGTTGCAGTAATTCAATCAGAGGAGAGGCCCAGATCTGTAAAGTTTGTGTTACTAGTGGCTGTATATACATTTGCTAACAATTCTGCGTTTTGGTAAATCGGGGACATGGGGGAGAAAGGGGTGGAGATTCCAGAAGTGCGTTTGATAATGCTATCCTAGGTTTAAAAAATGTGCCTATAGAGGGGGGAAGTTTTGATTTGAATAGATCTGCACCTGGGTGGGAGCCAGCACATGGGGCCCAGATCAGGAGATCAGAGGATATGGGAGTCTAAAGGTATCCAAGCTTTGTCCTCCTTCCCCGTGTGCCAATCTAGAACGCTTTGAAGTACATTAGCTTGGTAGAACCTCAAGATGTGAGGCATGCCTAGACCGCCATTTTGTCTGGATCTATATAGAGTGTTCCTAGCCACTCTGGGTGTTTGTCTATTCCACACAAATCTATTTAAGGTTGTTTGTATTTAAGTCAGAAAAGAGTTTGGCAAATTAATTGGTACTGCTTGTAACATATAGAGAATACGTGGCAGAATAGTCATCTTTACTATCTGGATTCTTCCCCACCAAGAAAAGGGTTTCTGTTGCCAAGTCTGGCAGTCTTTTTGAATGCTCTTAAGTAATGGGATATAATTAGATTGGAAAAGAGAGTTAAGTTTTGGGGTTAAATTGATCCCTAAGTATTTGATGTGCTGTTTCTGTAGCTGGTACGGACAGACCTTGGAGAGTTCTGTGAATTTTTGGGGATTCATACTGACATTTAGAATATTTGATTTCTGACTATTAATGTGGAAGTGGGATAATTTACCAAAGTACTGAAACTCCTGTAGCAGAGAAGGTAATGATCTGAGGGGTCAGTGTCAGGAGGATGTCGTCCGCGTACAGACTAACTTTGTAATCATTGGGCCCTATACTAATCCCCTTGATTTCCTGATTTCGTCTAATATGTCCCGCTAAGGGCTCCATAGCCATGGCAAACAGCAGGGGTGAGAGCGGACACCCCTGTCTGGTACCATTCTTAATAGAAAAAGAATCCGAAACAACCCTGTTAACCTTTATTCCTGCTGTGGGTTCCCCATATAAGCTAAATATTCTCTTTATCATAAGGTCCCCTACCCCGAATCCCTTCAGTGCAGACTTAAGATATGACCAATTAATACGGTCAAATGCTTTTTCCGCGTCGGTAGAGACCAGGATAACCTCTAGCCCTGTACTGTGCGCGTGATCGATCAAGTGAAGAGTCCTGATCGTGTTGTCCCTGGTCTCCCGACGCAAAATGAAGCCAGCCTGGTCTACATGAATAAGCTGCGGCAGAAATGTATTCAATCTGTTCGCCAGTATCTTGGCGTAGATTTTCGCATCTGTATTTATAAGGGAAATGGGGCGGTAGCTTCCAGGATCCGTCGGGGTCTTACCTAATTTATGGATAAGGGTAATATGAGCTGACAGCATTTCTCGGGAGAAAGAGCCTCCGTCTTTGTCTACGTCTTGAAAGGCTTTTACTAAATGTGGTGCAATGAGCTGTTTAAAATTCTTATAGTATTGGTTTGAGAACCCATCCGGGCCTGGACGTTTTTGCGATGGTAGAGACTCTATCACCCCTAGGACTTCTGATATTCCTATTGGTGCGTCTAGGAATTCCGAGTCTATTTTCGAAAGGGTGGGAAGGTTAGCGTTATTGACATATGCCTCCATCATCTGAATATCTTGTGGGGTATCAACTGGTGAGAGGTTGTATAAAGAGTGGTAATAGTTCCTAAATGTGGCAGCTATTCCCTTGCTATCTGTAATGTTGTTGTCGTCAGGGCTGGATAAGCAATGTATAAATGAGTTAAGTGTTCTTTGTCTCAAGGCCCTAGCCAGTAATTTGCCTGATGTATTGCCTTCTGTAAAATACTTTTTTTTTAAGAAAAAAACTTTCCTCATTGCCTCCTTATTCAGGTATGAATTTAACTCAGATCTAGCTTTAGCCAAATCTTCGATTATGACTATATCGTGCGGGGAACTAACATGCTTGTTATCAAACTCTTTTAGTTTATTTAAGAGATTGTTATACTCCTGTCGTCTAGACTTCATTAAAAACGCCTTGTATTTTAAAAACTCTCCTCTAATAACTGCTTTATGGGCCTCCCAGACTACTTTTGGGCTAATAGTATCGCTTTGATTGAGAGAAAAATATTCTGAGAGTGCCTTCGAAATTTTTTCGGTGATAAGAGGATTTTTAAGCAAAGTTTCGTAGAGCCTCCAACAGTATTGAGTTAAAGGAGCCGAAGGCCAGTATATTTCTAAGTTTAGCATAGAGTGATTAGACCAAGATGTTGGGGAGATAAATGATAAGTCTGCTAGGTGTAAACTGAGTTGATTTAGAAAAAAATAGTCGAGTCTTGATGAGGTTTTTTGTGGATAGGAGTAAAATGTGTATTCCTTACTACGTGGGTGGGGTTAATAGTTTTAATAGGTTTATTGCATTGTGGGTTAATGGCGGGTTAGGGGTTAATAGTTTTAATGGGTTTATTGCGTTGTGGGTTAATGGCGCATTAGGGGTTAATAGTTTTATTGGGTTTATTGCTTTGTGGGTTAATGGCAGATTAGGGGTTAATAGTTTAATTAGGCTTATTGCGTTGTGGGGGGTTGTTGGTCTAGGGGTTAATACATTTATTATTAGTAGTGAGAGGGGGGATTGCGGATATAGGAGTTTTTATGTATCAGGCTTATTTTTGTTAGACTTTTACGGGAGATTTGTTATTTTCTTTACTTTTCTTAGGCACTGGCAGTTTCTAAAGTGCCGTAAGTCACTGGCATCTCCAGAAATTTGTATTTACGCTCATTTCTGGACATCGCTAGTTTATCCGACTTACGGCACTTTATGAACTGCCGGCGCTGTATATGTAATAGCCCAATGTGCGAGGTAAAATTACGGACGGCGCGGGTTGCAGCGCTTGCGCTGAAGCCTGCGCCGTATATGTAATTGTGCCCCAATTGGTAGCACAGGTTGCATCATCTTTTACGCAATCTCGAGCAAAGTATTTTGTACAATGTGGTATTACAAGTAGATGGGTAAATATTTTAACCAAAGCATTTTAATATTTTTAGTATAGCTTACACTTCTGTAGGATAGTGCAGAAAACGCTGTTACCTTGCTCACAGAGCAATTATAACATGGTGAGTTAAAGGGACAGTCTGCTCCAAAAATGTTATTGTTCAAAAATATAGCTAATCCCTTTATAACCCATTCCCCAGTTTTGCAAAAACAATACGGTTATATTTATATACTTTTTACCTCTGTGATAACCTTGTATCTGAGCTTCTGCAGACTGCCCCCTCATTTCCGTTCTTTTGACATGCTTGCATTTCAGCTAATCAGTGCCCTTTCACAAGTAACTTCACAGGCATGAGCCCAATGTTACCTATATGGCACACATTGTACACATGAACAAATGCCCTAAACTGTCAAATGTATTCAGATAAGAGTCAGTGTTCAAAGGCTTAGATATTAGCTTATGAGCCTACCTAGGTTTAGCTTTCAACAAAGAATACAAAAAGAACAAAGCAAATTTGATGATAAACGTTGTTTAAAATTAAATGCCCTATCTGAGTCATGAAAGTTTAATTATGACTTGATGCTAGTGCCCTAACTAGACTACTGCATGAATGAAAATAAATAGAAATCGCTATTAATTGTGCTCGAGCGATATTAAATCACAATCATACTAATATTTTTGCTCTCCATTTGTAATCCAGGCCAAAATGTTTTATTAAGTGTAGTAAAAAAACAACTTTGAATTGTACTTTCATTATTTGTTTTGTCTACTTTCCCTGAAATACAATGCTACGTTTGATGGCATGTGTTAAATAAATAATAATAATGTTAATAATATTAATAATAATAATGTAACTGCAAAAGCAGTGTTTTTTCCATAGTATCTGAAGAAGCTGGATTTCCTCCAGCAAGATTCAGAATACTGACCATGCAACATTTTACACAATAATCGAGTAATCACAATAACGGAGATAAGTTGAACAATACTCAGAAAGCTTTTTTTCTACAGGTTTGTCCTTGGAGTGCCAAAAATGCAAAAATGACAAACAAAATGAAAGTTTTTAATGTTTTTCTAAAAATTTTTACATAGTGTTTAATTACTGATAAATACTTTACTACCATTTATACAAATCACTGTCCCTTTATGCCTGTTTTATTGATTGCGTCAGTGTTCTTTTCCAATTCCAAAATCTGAGCATAATTTCAGTGTTTGCCAATTCTGTGCTGTCAGCTTTATTCTTCAACGTTTTCTTTTTTAGCAATTGCCTTGACATCTAAAAAACTGAGCTTTAAATTTAAACCCAGTCATTATTATTATTATCATCGGTTATTTGTAGAGCGCCAACAGATTCCGCAGCGCTATAAACAAAGGCAGAGTACAACAAAACAATTATAGGGATCAAATGGGTAGAGGCCCCTGCCAAGAGTTTCACTGTTGTAGTCAGCTCTTAAAAAGGTGATCTACAAACAGCTGGACTCTTAGACTTACATGCTAACGGGGTTCAGGGGATAGCAATGGAGGAGAGGAACTGGTATAAAGAAAGGTTAGAGTAGGTTGTATGCGTCCCTGAACAGTAGAGTCTTAACCATTTAACCAACACAGTTATATAAATATACTTTTTACCTCTGTGATTACCTTGTATCTAAGCCTCTGCAGACTACCCTCTTATTTCCGTTCTTTTGACATACTTGCATTTTAGCCATTCAGTGCCCTTTCATAAGTAACTTCACAGGCATGAGCCCAATGTTAGCTCTATGGCACACATTGTACACATGAACGAATGCCCTCTAGCTGTAAAAACTGTCAAATGTATTCAGATAAGAGTCAGTGTTCAAAGGCTTAGATATTAGCTTATGAACCTACCTAGGTTTAGCTTTCAACAAAGAATACAAAAAGAACAAAGCAAATTTGATGATAAACGTTGTTCAAAATTAAATGCCCTATCTGAATCATGAAAGTTTAATTATGACTTGATGCTAGTTCCCTAACTAGACTACTGCCCTAACTAGACTACTAGAGGACCCTGCCAAGAGTTTCACTGTTGTAGTCAGCTCTTAAGAAGGTGATCTACAAACAGCTGGACTCTTAGGCTTACATGCTAACGGGGTTCAGGGGATAGCAATGGAGGAGAGGAACTGGTATAAAGAAAGGTTAGAGTAGGTTGTATGCATCCCTGAACAATAGAGTTTTTAGGGAGCGTTTGAAGCTTTCAAAACTTGAGGAGAGTCTTGTGGAGCGAGGCAAAGAGTTCCACAAGATGAGAGCCAGTCTGGAGAAGTCCTGTAAACGGGAATGTGAGGAGGTAACAAGAGAGGAGGAGAGTAGGATGTCATGAGCAGAGCGAACGGAACGGGAGGGAGAGTATCTGGAGACAAGGTCTGAGATATAGAAGGGATCAGTGCAGTTGAGGTCTTTGTATGTCAGAGTGAGAATTTTGTGTTTGATCCTAGAGGCAAGAGGAAGCCAATGAAGAGATTGGCAGAGAGGTGCAGCAGATGAAGAGTGATGTGTAAGGAAGATGAGCCTGGCAGAGGCATTCATTATGGATTGTAAAGGAGCTAGGCGGCAAGTTTTGAGACCAGAGAGGACAGAGTTGAAGTAATCAAGGCGGGAAAGGATGAGAGAGTGGATTAAAATCTTAGTTGTGTCTTGTGTAAGGAAGTGTCTAATTTTAGAGATTTTTTGAGGTGGAAGCAGCAGGCTTTAGCCAAAGACTGAATGTGAGGAGTGAAAGAAAGATCTGAGTCAAATGTGACCCCCAGACATTGGGCATGCGGAGTAGGGGTAATGATGGAGTTTTCGACAGTTATAGAGAGATTGGGGGTGGAGATTTTGGAAGAAGGGGGGAAAATAAGGAGCTCAGTTTTGGAGAGATTTAGCTTGAGGTAGTGAGAGGATATTCAGGAAGAAATGTGAGAAAGACAGTTAGTGACACGGGTTAGCAAGGAAGGTGATAGGTCTGGTGCAGAGAAGTAGATTTGGGTGTTGTCGGCATACAAATGATATTGGAGACAGTGGGACTTTATTAGGGAACCTAGTGATGATGTGTAGATTGAGAAGAGAAGGGGACCGAGGACAGAGCCTTGCCGTACTCTGACAGAAAGCGGTGACAGGGCAGAGGAGGCCCCAGAGAAGGCTACACTAAAGGTACGGTTTGACAGGTAGGAAGAGAGCCACGAGAGGGCTGTGTCACAGATGCCGAAGGATTGGAGGGTTTGGAGCAAAAGAGAGTGGTCAACAGTGTCAAAGGCTGCGGACAGATCAAGGAGGATAAGCAGAGAGAAGTGGCCTTTTGATTTTGCTGTAAGTAGATTGTTGGTAACCTTAGCAATTGCTGTCTCTGTGAAGTGATGGGGACGAAATCCAGATTGCAGTGGGTCAAGGAGGGAGTTTAATGTAAGGAAGTGGGGTAGGCATGCATATACTAGTTTTTTGAGAAGCTTTGAGGCAAGAGGGAGGAGGGAAATAGGGTGGTAGTTGGATGGGGAGGTAGGATCAAGGGAAGGTTTTTTGAGGATAGGTGTGACCAGTGCATGTTTCAGAGATGAGGGAAATATACTGGTGCTGAGGGAGAGGTTGAAAATGTGTTTGAGTATATGGGCAAGGGTAGCAGAGAGGGAGGGGAGTAGCTGTAAGGGGATAGGGTCAAGGGGACAGGTAGTGAGGTGAAAATGCAGTATAAGTGCTGAAAATTCTTCCTCAGTAACAGGGGAGAATGAGCTAAGTTTAAGGTTATGTGGGTTGTGGTTGATTGAGAGCATTTGAGGGGATGAGAGAATGGAATTATGTTGAGAGCTGATTTCATTTCTGATGGAGTCGATTTTGTTAATAAAGTGGCTGGCAAAGTCTTGAGCTGACAGAGAAGTTGTATTAGGAGGTCTGGGAGGGCGGAGAAGAGTATTGAAAGTGGAGAACAGAAGTTTTGGGTTTGAAGAAAGATTAGAGATAAGAGTAGAGAAGTAGTGTTGCTTATGGAGATTAAGGGTAGAATAGTAGGAGTTCAAGATGAATTTGTAATGAAGAAAATCTGCTGAACTCCAAGATTTTCTCCAGTGCCGCTGAGCAGAACATCTGCGTAGGTACCTTGTCAGAGGAGTATGCCAGGGCTGAGGATGAATGTGTGATTTCCGAACTATGGTAAGAGGGGCCAGATTGTCAAGGATGGATGTAAGGGTGGAATTATAGTGGCAGATAGATTGGTCAGGGCAGGAGAAGGAGGAGAAGGATGAGAGGAGAGGTTTGAGGGAATTAGCAAGCTGTTGCTGATCTAATGACATAATGCTTCTGTGAAGTTTGGTGTGAGGAGTAGAAGGAGGGAGAGTTGTAGGGAGGGATGATATGTTACAAGTAAGGAGATGGTGGTCAGAAAGAGGAAAGGGGGAGTTTGTGAAGTTTGAGAGAGTGCATCAATAGCTAAAGATCAGGTCAAGGGAGTGACCGTCTGTGTGAGTGGTAGAATCAGTCCATTGTGACAAACCGAAAGAGGAAGTGAGTTGCAGAAGTTGTTTTGCAGATGAGGCAGTGGGATTGTCAAGAGGGATGTTGAAGTCACCAAGAATGAGGGCAGAGGTGTCTGAGGAAAGGAAATAAGGTAGCCAGGCAGCCAAGTGATCTAGAAATTGAGTTGAGGAGCCAGGGGGTCGGTATATGACTGCAACACGTATAGAGAGAGGAGAGAATAAGCGAATCATGTGGGTTTTAAATGAGAAAAATGTGAGGGTAGAGATGGGTTGTATTTGTTGAACGGTGCAACGAGAGGAAAGTAAAATACCTACACCACGTCCTTGTCTATTACCAGACCTAGGACTGTGGCTGAAGTGGAGATGCCCATGTGACAGAGCAGCAGTGGATGCTGTGTCTAGGGGAGAGAGCCAGGTTTCTATTAGGGCCAAAAGGTTGAGGGAGCGAGAGATAAAGAGGTCATTTATAGAAGTGAGCTTGTTGCAAACAGAGCGAGAGTTCCAGAGTGCACAAGTGAAAGGGGTAGTGGCTTTTGATGCAACAGGAATGTGAGTAAGGGTGGCTGAGTTTTGTTTTCTGAGTCTATGGGACGGTACACATGGATGTGCACGGCTAGGCAGTTGTTGGGGAGCAGGATTAGGGGAGATATCACCAGCAGTTAGTAAAAGGAAGAGGGAGAGTGACATGAGATGAGATACTGATTTGCAGTAGTGAGACTGCTTTTGAGACGAGGTGCAGGGGGGAAAGAGAGTGTTTAGGAATAGGTAAAGTTCATGAGTACAAAAGTAAGTTGAGTTTAAGAGAGATGGGCTAATGAACAGTGCAGGTGGAGAGGGAGAAGGAGTAATTGAATAATGTAGTTTGTTATAGAGACAAAAGGCAGCAAAAACGAATATGAATATATTGAGCATTTTTACAAAAGTGGGAACCACTTAAACACATAAGACACAGTATTACAGTAGCAATTGCATAAGGAAACAATGAGATACATAAAACATAATATTACAGAAGTACTTGCCTTGTGTCTTGCCCCTTACCCAATCCTTGTTCAATTCTTGTATAATTATATTGTTAATGCCTCACTTATAAAAGGTTCACTTAATTCTTGTATAATTCTATTGTTAATGCCTCACTTATAAAAGGTTCACTTAATTCTTGTATAATTCTATTGTTAATGCCTCACTTAAAAAATGTTCAATTAATTCAAGTATAAATATATTGTTAATGCCTCACTTATAAAATGTTCAATTAATTCAAGTATAAATATATTGTTAATGCCTCACTTATACAATGTTCACTTAATTATTGTATAATTCTATTGTTAATGCCTCACTTATAAAATGTTCACTTTAAAAATGTGAACATATGTTGTGTAGCAATGCACAGCCCAGTGCAATGCACATCCCAAACTGATGTTAAAATATATAGGCAGGGAAGTCAGCAGTGTCCACTAAATTACTTGATTGATAAATCAGAGACAAATAAAGGGCCAATTTGAAAGTTAGATTCTGGTCTGGTCAGGGTGAGTTAAGTAAACAGACAATAAAATGTGAAGGGGGTTAAAACTATGGCATAAGACAGCTATACATTTTAGAATAATAACAAGTATTCACAAGGATTGAACATCACATGGCAATTAACAAAACATTAGAAGTACGACATTGGATAACAGTACAACAAATGTAGGACTAAATCAACAACCTAAAATCATTTGCTCAATATAAATATACACATAACAAGAGAGAATTACAGGAGAGGAAAAAACACCAGAGTGCAGTGAATAATTTGCAGATTGACAGGGAATCTATTCACGTACCAAAAGAGAGGTACAGGAGAGGAAAAAACACCAGAGTGCAGTGAATACTTTGCAGATTGAAAGGGACTCTATTCACGTACCAAAAGAGAGGTACAGGAGAGGAAATAAACACCAGAGTGCAGTGAATACTTTGCAGATTGAAAGGGACGCTATTCACGTACCAAAAGAGAGGTACAGGAGAGGAAATAAACACCAGAGTGCAGTGATTTTTTTTTGCAGATTGACAGCGACTCTATTCACATACCAAAAGAGAGGTACAGGAGAGGAAATAAACACCAGAGTGCAGTGAATACTTTGCAGATTGAAAGGGACTCTATTCACGTACCAAAAGAGAGGTACAGGAGAGGAAAAAACACCAGAGTGCAGTGAATACTTTGAAGATTGACAGGGAATCTATTCATGTACCAAAAGAGAGTTACAGGAGAGGAAAACACATCAGTCATCAACTTAACTATACATCTATATATACATCTATACATTTGCAGCTATTGCAAATATTACAAATTGTAAAAATAATTGTAAAGAAGCTATTTTTATATTATTGAATCCACTCCAGCAGGTAAAATAAATAATTGAGAACTCTTTAAAGGGTAGATAACTATGCACAACAATGTCCCCATAAAATTATATATATACATATATATATATATATATATATATATATATATATATAGGTTAAACACTATATATATAATAATTAATTTGTATGTTTCCTATGTAAATGAGTGGGCATGAGTGATTACCATTTTAGAGATAAAAACAGTCATATTCGGGCACTATAAAGGGTAATAGCTTATAGAAAATGCTGATAGGATATTATATACTGTACATAGATAATAGTGTGTCCACAGGACAATGTTCACTAGACACATGGATACTGAGATACACTTACTATGCATTTTTTACATGAAAGAAGGTAACAAATCAATTCTGGCTGGGAGCTTTATACTAGGCAGGCAGATTCTGAGCTAGATTTAATCTACAGTGAACTTTTCAAGAGTTTGCTGCCAGATTGATTGCCAGGACTAGTTCATAGATCGCTGGTTTGGAAGTCTTATTTTTTTCCATTAAATGTCTAACAAATGTCAAAGGAAGCATATTGCTTTCAATGTCACTTAGTTGCACATAAACCAGCTGTGCCGTTCGATTTGCTAAATGATTTGACAAATTATAGTTGATATTGTGGTCAGAAATGAAACTACGCCATTGCCACCACTAGGTTTGGGTTAATTATATGGTCCTTGACTATTTAACCACTGTGTGCCTGTTGTAGACCCAAGCACAATTTCTGACTGCAAACCAAGTGTACAGCATAATAATTATAAGATGATTTCAAGTGTATTGCCCTTTTGTTAGATGGTGCCCATAGGCAGTTGCCTAATGAAAAATCTCCAAGCAGATTGGATTTCCAATAAATGTCTGTTTATACCTAGTAAACCAATGTCTGCAATATGATTTGACAATTCATTTTACCTTCTTTTTTATGTAACTTAAAGGACCACTAAAGTCAAATTAATCTTTCATGGTGATTCAGATAGAGCACACAATTTTAAACTTTCCATTTCACATTGATCATCTAAATATGCACCGTATTTTTATATGTATACTTTCTCCTACTGAGCATGTGCAAGATTCATGGAATATGTATTTTGTGATTGGCTGATGGCTGTCACATGGTGCAGTGGGAAGAAAAATAAAATTAACTTTGAAATTTGTCAGAAAAAAAACTAATACTGACGTGAAATTTAACTAAGGGGCGGATTCTAAAAAAAAATCGCTAGTCTAGACATAGACTCGCAGGGGCAGCCATCATGGAATTCTATAAAAGAAAGGGACAAGATGTCTCCCATAGAAATAATGAGAGCTCTCTGCTATGTAAAAGTTTGCAATGGAGGACGAAGTACACAGGGAGAACCCATTGTATGTTTTAATTTTAATATTATGCCTAATACATTCAAATGATGCTGTTTTCAGTTCACTGTATCTTAAAATCACTTATTTTTGTATGCATAGGTTTTTCTTTCACAGTAAGTAGTGTTTTGAGTATTTTGATAAAAGCTCGCCAACTTTTAATTAGTGGGGAAAAAGTGTGAGATCTGTAGGGCAAAAATGTTTATAGAATTGCTCTGGGATATGAGAGACAATATCATATACGCCATGTTCAGCACATTTTACGGAAAAACAAAAAAACGTTGTACTTATAACTTTGTATAATTTCTGTGTTTTTTTGCACATCCAGTGCACTTAAATAACAATTTATGCTGTGCATATTTATTATAATTTATTTCTTTACATACAAAATTTACATACAAATTTCAAGTTTCTAATAAAATAAAAAATGTTGTGAACTATTTTGTTAATTTTTTTGGTGCACCATAACAATACCATTTTTTCTGAGTATTTTTGTGTAAATGTTTACATTATTCGTTTTGTATGATTCTTAAATTATGATTTTTATTGTGTAGTTTTGTATTATATGCATCTCCTTCCCATTCGAAAATTCAGTATATGCCCCTTAGCAAGACACCCTGTTTTCAGGGTAAAAAGTGACTTTATAGAATTACACCAGGGAAATAGAAGTACTGGCGACCTTAAAGAATCTCACCAGCCCAGAGACCTTTAAAAAATTAGGCTCTAAGACC